>NW_026682919.1:0-259175 GCF_027887145.1 Ammospiza caudacuta
CTAGGATTTTTGAAACTAGGAAGCCCTTAGCTCCAGGCACACTGCAGCTGTTCAAGGCATCCCAAGGGGAGTACAAAAGTGCAACAACATGGCAGCTTTCACAGCTTTTTCCTTGGCACCATCCCTATACCTAGGCTGATTTTATCTGCCTAGGGTTAGGGTTAGGGTTCAGCCTAGGGCTTGGATTTCTTTAACCAGGAAGCCCTGAGTTCCAGGCTTACTTCATCTGCCAAAGGCATCCCAAAGGGAGTGCAGAAGTGCCACAACATGGCTGCTTTCACGGGCTTTTCCCTTAGGAAGAACCCTAATACCCGGCTGATTTACCTTCCTAGGGTTACTGTTAGGCTTAGGCCTAGGACTTTTAAACCAGGAAGCCCTGGGCTCCAGGCACACTGCAGCTGCAAAAGGCATCCCAAGGAGAGCGCAAAAGTGACGCAACTTGGCTGCCACCACTGATATTTCCATGAGACCATCCCGAACCATAGGCTGATTTTCCTTCCTAGGGTTAAGGTTTGAGTTACGCCTAGGGTAAGGGTTCTATTAACCAGAAAGCCCTGAGTTCCAAGAACACAGCAGCTGCGAAGGACTAGCCAAGAAGAGCGCAAAAGTACCACAACATGCCTGCCTCCACAGCATTTTCCTTGGGGACATGCCTAATTCCTGGCTGATTGCCTTTCTCGTCTTAGGGTTGGGGTTCGGCCTAGGGCTAGGATTTTTAAAAGCAGGAAGCCCTGAGTTCCAGGCACACTGGAGCTGTGAAAGGCATCCAAAGGGAGTGCAAAAGTGCCACAACATGGCTGCTTTCACGGCTTTTTCCTTGGCAAGAAGCCTAACACCAGGCTGATTTGCCTTCCCAGGGTTACTGTTAGGCTTAGGCCTAGGGGCTAGGATTTTAAAACTAGGAAGCCCTGGGCTCCAGGCACACTGCAGCTGTTCAAGGCATCCCAAGGGGAGTACAAAAGTGCAACAACATGGCAGCTTTCACAGCTTTTTCCTTGGCACCATCCCTATACCTAGGCTGATTTATCTGCCTTGGTTAGGGTTAGGGTTCAGCCTAGGGCTTGGATTTCTTTAACCAGGAAGCCCTGAGTTCCAGGTTACTTCATCTGCAAAGGCATCCCAAAGGGAGTGCAGAAGTGCCACAACATGGCTGCTTTCACGGCTTTTCCTTGGCAAGAAGCCTAACATCAGGCTGATTTACTTTCCCAGGGTTACTGTTAGGCTTAGGCCTAGGGCTAGGATTTTTGAAACTAGGAAGCCCTTAGCTCCAGGCACACTGCAGCTGTTCAAGGCATCCCAAGGGGAGTACAAAAGTGCAACAACATGGCAGGCTTTCACAGCTTTTTCCTTGGCACCATCCTATACCTGGGCTGATTTATCTGCCTAGGGTTAGGGTTAGGGTTCAGCCTAGGGCTTGAATTTTTTTAACCAGGAAGCCCTGAGTTCCAGGCTTACTTCATCTGCCAAAGGCATCCCAAAGGGAGTGCAGAAGTGCCACAACATGGCTGCTTTCACGGCTTTTCCCTTAGAAAGAACCCTAATACCCGGCTGATTTACCTTCCTAGGGTTACTGTTAGGCTTAGGCCTAGGACTTTTAAAACCAGGGAAGCCCTGGGCTCCAGGCACACTGCAGCTGCGAAAGGCATCCCAAGGGGAGCGCAAAAGTGACGCAACTTGGCTGCCACCACTGATATTTCCATGAGACCATCCCGAACCATAGGTGATTTTCCTTCCTAGGCTTAAGGTTTGAGTTACGCCTAGGGTAAGGGTCTATTAACCAGAAAGCCCTGAGTTCCAAGAACACAGCAGCTGCGAAGGACTAGCCAAGAAGAGCGCAAAAGTACCACAACATGCCTGCCTCCACAGCTTTTTCCTTGGGGACATGCCTAATTCCTGGCTGATTTGCCTTTCTCGTCTTAGGGTTGGGGTTCGGCCTAGGGCTAGGATTTTTAAAATCAGGAAGCCCTGAGTTCCAGGCACACTGCAGCTGTGAAAGGCATCCAAAAGGGAGTGCAA
The DNA here is from genome assembly GCF_027887145.1 of Ammospiza caudacuta. Lineage (NCBI taxonomy): Eukaryota > Metazoa > Chordata > Aves > Passeriformes > Passerellidae > Ammospiza > Ammospiza caudacuta. Next base: position 2,017 of record NW_026682919.1, read on the forward strand.
AAGTGCCACAACATGGCTGCTTTCACGGCTTTTTCCTTGCAAGAAGCCTAACACCAGGCTGACATACTTTCCCAGGGTTACTGTTAGGCTTAGGCCTAGGGCTAGGATTTTTGAAACTAGGAAGCCCTGGGCTCCAGGCACACTGCAGCTGTTCAAGGCATCCAAGGGGAGTACAAAAGTGCAACAACATGGCAGCTTTCACAGCTTTTTCCTTGGCACCATCCCTATACCTAGGCTGATTTATCTGCCTAGGGTTAGGGTTAGGGTTCAGCCTAGGGCTTGGATTTCTTTAACCAGGAAGCCCTGAGTTCCAGGCTTACTTCATCTGCCAAAGGCATCCCAAAGGGAGTGCAGAAGTGCCACAACATGGCTGCTTTCACGGCTTTTTCCTTGGCAAGAAGCCTAACACCAGGCTGACATACTTTCCCAGGGTTACTGTTAGGCTTAGGCCTAGGGCTAGGATTTTTGAAACTAGGAAGCCCTTAGCTCCAGCACACTGCAGCTGTTCAAGGCATCCCAAGGGGAGTACAAAAGTGCAACAACATGGCCGCTTTCACAGCTTTTTCCTTGGCACCATCCCTATACCTAGGCTGATTTATCTGCCTAGGGTTAGGGTTAGGGTTCAGCCTAGGGCTTGGATTTCTTTAACCAGGAAGCCCTGAGTTCCAGGCTTACTTCATCTGCCAAGGCATCCCAAAGGGAGTGCAGAAGTGCCACAACATGGCTGCTTTCACGGCTTTTTCCTTGGCAAGAAGCCTAACATCAGGCTGATTTACTTTCCCAGGGTTACTGTTAGGCTTAGGCCTAGGGCTAGGATTTTGAAACTAGGAAGCCCTTAGCTCCAGGCACACTGCAGCTGTTCAAGGCATCCCAAGGGGAAGTACAAAAGTGCCAACAACATGGCAGCTTTCACAGCTTTTTCTTGGCACCATCCCCTATACCTGGGCTGATTTATCTGCCTAGGGTTAGGGTTAGGTTCAGCCTAGGGCTTGGATTTCTTTAACCAGGAAGCCCTGAGTTCCAGGCTTACTTCATCTGCCAAAGGCATCCCAAAGGGAGTGCAGAAGTGCCACAACATGGCTGCTTTCACGGCTTTTCCCTTAGGAAGAACCCTAATACCCGGCTGATTTACCTTCCTAGGGTTACTGTTAGGCTTAGGCCTAGGACTTTTAAAACCAGGAAGCCCTGGGCTCCAGGCACACTGCAGCTGCGAAAGGCATCCCAAGGGGAGCGCAAAAGTGACGCAACTTGGCTGCCACCACTGATATTTCCATGAGACCATCCCGAACCATAGCTTGATTTTCCTTCCTAGGGTTAAGGTTTGAGTTACGCCTAGGGTAAGGGTTCTATTAACCAGAAAGCCCTGAGTTCCAAGAACACAGCAGCTGCGAAGGACTAGCCAAGAAGAGCGCAAAAGTACCACAACATGCCTGCCTCCACAGCTTTTTCCTTGGGGACATGCCTAATTCCTGGCTGATTTGCCTTTCTCGTCATAAGGTTGGGTTCGGCCTAGGGCTAGGATTTTTAAAAGCAGGAAGCCCTGAGTTCCAGGCACACTGGAGCTGTGAAAGGCATCCAAAGAGGGAGTGCAAAAGTGCCACAACATGGCTGCTTTCACGGCTTTTTCCTTGGCAAGACGCCTAACACCAGGCTGACTTACCTTCCAGGGTTACTATTAGGCTTAGGCCTAGGGCTAGGATTTTTAAAACTAGGAAGCCCTGGGCTCCAGGCACACTGCAGCTGTTCAAGGCATCCCAAGGGGAGTACAAAAGTGCAACAACATGGCAGCTTTCACAGCTTTTTCCTTGGCACCATCCCTATACCTAGGCTGATTTAACTGCCTAGGGTTAGGGTTAGGGTTCAGCCTAGGGCTTGAATTTCTTTAACCAGGAAGCCCTGAGTTCCAGGCTTACTTCATCTGCCAAAGGCATCCCAAAGGGAGTGCAGAAGTGCCACAACATGGCTGCTTTCACGGCTTTTCCCTTAGGAAGAACCCTAATACCCGGCTGATTTACCTTCCTAGGTTACTGTTAGGCTTAGGCCTAGGACTTTTAAAACCAGGAAGCCCTGGGCTCCAGGCACACTGCAGCTGCAAAAGGCATCCCAAGGGGAGCGCAAAGTGACGCAACTTGGCTGCCACCACTGATATTTCCATGAGACCATCCCGAACCATAGGCTGATTTTCCTTCCTAGGGTTAAGGTTTGAGTTACGCCTAGGGTATGGGTCTATTAACCAGAAAGCCCTGAGTTCCAAGAACACAGCAGCTGCGAAGGACTAGCCAAGAAGAGCGCAAAAGTACCACAACATGCCTGCCTCCACAGCTTTTTCCTTGGGGACATGCCTAATTCCTGGCTGATTTGCCTTTCTCGTCTTAGGGTTGGGGTTCGGCCTAGGGCTAGGATTTTTAAAAGCAGGAAGCCCTGAGTTCCAGGCACACTGGAGCTGTGAAAGGCATCCAAAAGGGAGTGCAAAAGTGCCACAACATGGCTGCTTTCACGGCTTTTTCCTTGGCAAGAAGCCTAACACCAGGCTGACATACTTTCCCAGGGTTGCTGTTAGGCTTAGGCCTAGGGCTAGGATTTTTGAAACTAGGAAGCCCTGGGCTCCAGGCACACTGCAGCTGTTCAAGGCATCCCAAGGGGAGTACAAAAGTGCAACAACATGGCAGCTTTCACAGCTTTTTCCTTGGCACCATCCCTATACCTAGGCTGATTTATCTGCCTAGGGTTAGGGTTAGGGTTTCAGCCTAGGGCTTGGATTTTTTTAACCAGGAAGCCCTGAGTTCCAGGCTTACTTCATCTGCCAAAGGCATCCCAAAGGGAGTGCAGAAGTGCCACAACATGGCTGCTTTCACGGCTTTTCCCTTAGGAAGAACCCTAATACCCGGCTGATTTACCTTCCTAGGGTTACTGTTAGGCTTAGGCCTAGGACTTTTAAAACCAGGAAGCCCTGGGCTCCAGGCACACTGCAGCTGCGAAAGGCATCCCAAGGGGAGCGCAAAAGTGACGCAACTTGGCTGCCACCACTGATATTTCCATGAGACCATCCCCGAACCATAGGCTGATTTTCCTTCCTAGGTTAAGGTTTGAGTTACGCCTAGGTAAGGGTTCTATTAACCAGAAAGCCCTGAGTTCCAAGAACACAGCAGCTGCGAAGGACTAGCCAAGAAGAGCGCAAAAGTACCACAACATGCCTGCCTCCACAGCTTTTTCCTTGGGGACATGCCTAATTCCTGGCTGATTTGCCTTTCTCGTCTTAGGGTTGCGGTTCGGCCTAGGGCTAGGATTTTTAAAATCAGGAAGCCCTGAGTTCCAGGCACACTGGAGCTGTGAAAGGCATCCAAAAGGGAGTGCAAAAGTGCCACAACATGGCTGCTTTCACGGCTTTTTCCTTGGCAAGAAGCCTAACATCAGGCTGATTTACTTCCCAGGGTTACTGTTAGGCTTAGGCCTAGGGCTAGGATTTTTGAAACTAGGAAGCCCTTAGCTCCAGGCACACTGCAGCTGTTCAAGGCATCCCAAGGGGGAGTACAAAAGTGCAACAACATGGCAGCTTTCACAGCTTTTTCCTTGGCACCATCCCTATACCTAGGCTGATTTATCTGCCTAGGGTTAGGGGTTAGGGTTCAGCCTAGGGCTTGGATTTCTTTAACCAGGAAGCCCTGAGTTCCAGGCTTACTTCATCTGCCAAAGGCATCCCAAAGGGAGTGCAGAAGTGCCACAACATGGCTGCTTTCACGGCTTTTCCCTTAGGAAGAACCCTAATACCCGGCTGATTTACCTTCCTAGGGTTACTGTTAGGCTTAGGCCTAGGACTTTAAAACCAGGAAGCCCTGGGCTCCAGGCACACTGCAGCTGCAAAAGGCATCCCAAGGGGAGCGCAAAAGTGACGCAACTTGGCTGCCACCACTGATAGTTCCATGAGACCATCCCGAACCATAGGCTGATTTTCCTTCCTAGGGTTAAGGTTTGAGTTACGCCTAGGGTAAGGGTTCTATTAACCAGAAAGCCCTGAGTTCCAAGAACACAGCAGCTGCGAAGGACTAGCCAAGAAGAGCGCAAAAGTACCACAACATGCCTGCCTCCACAGCTTTTTCCTTGGGGACATGCCTAATTCCTGGCTGATTTGCCTTTCTCGTCTTAGGGTTGGGGTTCGGCCTAGGGCTAGGATTTTTAAAATCAGTGAAGCCCTGAGTTCCAGGCACACTGCAGCTGTGAAAGGCATCCAAAAGGGAGTGCAAAAGTGCCACAACATGGCTGCCTTTCACGGCTTTTTCCTTGGCAAGAAGCCTAACACCAGGCTGATTTACTTTCCCCAGGGTTACTGTTAGGCTTAGGCCTAGGGCTAGGATTTTTGAAACTAGGAGGCCCTTAGCTCCAGGCACACTGCAGCTGTTCAAGGCATCCCAAGGGGAGTACAAAAGTGCAACAACATGGCAGCTTTCACCGCTTTTTCTTGGCAAGAAGCCCTAACACCAGGCTGATTTACTTTCCCAGGGTTACTGTTAGGCTTAGGCCTAGGGCTAGGATTTTTGAAACTAGGAAGCCCTTAGCTCCAGGCACACTGCAGCTGTTCAAGGCATCCCAAGGGGAGTACAAAAGTGCAACAACATGGCAGCTTTCACAGCTTTTTTCCTTGGCACCATCCCTATACCTAGGCTGATTTATCTGCCTAGGGTTAGGGTTAGGGTTCAGCCTAGGGCTTGGATTTCTTTAACCAGGAAGCCCTGAGTTCCAGGCTTACTTCATCTGCCAAGGCATCCCAAAGGGAGTGCAGAAGTGCCACAACATGGCTGCTTTCACGGCTTTTTCCTTGGCAAGAAGCCTAACATAAGGCTGATTTACCTTCCCAGGGTTACTGTTAGGCTTAGGCCGTAGGGCTAGGATTTTTGAAACTAGGAAGCCCTTAGCTCCAGGCACACTGCAGCTGTTCAAGGCATCCCAAGGGGACTACAAAAGTGCAACAACATGGCTGCTTTCACGGCTTTTCCCTTAGGAAGAACCCTAATACCCGGCTGATTTACCTTCCTAGGGTTACTGTTAGGCTTAGGCCTAGGACTTTTAAAACCAGGAAGCCCTGGGCTCCAGGCACACTGCAGCTGCGAAAGGCATCCCAAGGGGAGCGCAAAAGTGACGCAACTTGGCTGCCACCACTGATATTTCCATGAGACCATCCCGAACCATAGGTTGATTTCCTTCCTAGGTTAAGGTTTGAGTTACGCCTAGGGTAAGGGTTCTATTAACCAGAAAGCCCTGAGTTCCAAGAACACAGCAGCTGCGAAGGACTAGCCAAGAAGAGCGCAAAAGTACCACAACATGCCTGCCTCCACAGCTTTTTCCTTGGGGACATGCCTAATTCCTGGCTGATTTGCCTTTCTCGTCTTAGGGTTGCGGTTCGGCCTAGGGCTAGGATTTTTAAAAGCAGGAAGCCCTGAGTTCCAGGCACACTGCAGCTGTGAAAGGCATCCAAAAGGGAGTGCAAAAGTGCCACAACATGGCTGCTTTCACGGCTTTTTCCTTGGCAAGAAGCCTAACACCAGGCTGATTTGCCTTCCCAGGGTTACTGTTAGGCTTAGGCCTAGGGCTAGGATTTTTAAACTAGGAAGCCCTGGGCTCCAGGCACACTGCAGCTGTTCAAGGCATCCCAAGGGGAGTACAAAAGTGCAACAACATGGCAGCTTTCACAGCTTTTTCCTTGGCACCATCCCTATACCTAGGCTGATTTATCTGCCTAGGGTTAGGGTTAGGGTTCAGCCTAGGGCTTGAATTTTTTTAACCAGGAAGCCCTGAGTTCCAGGCTTACTTCATCTGCCAAAGGCATCCCAAAGGGAGTGCAGAAGTGCCACAACATGGCTGCTTTCACGGCTTTTCCCTTAGGAAGAACCCTAATACCCGGCTGATTTACCTTCCTAGGGTTACTGTTAGGCTTAGGCCTAGGACTTTTAAAACCAGGAAGCCCTGGGCTCCAGGCACACTGCAGCTGTGGAAAGGCATCCCAGGGGAGCGCAAAAGTGACGCAACTTGGCTGCCACCACTGATATTTCCATGAGACCATCCCGAACCATAGGATGATTTTCCTTCCTAGGGTTAAGGTTTGAGTTACGCCTAGGGTAAGGGTTCTATTAACCAGAAAGCCCTGAGTTCCAAGAACACATCAGCTGCGAAGGACTAGCCAAGAAGAGCGCAAAAGTACCACAACATGCCTGCCTCCACAGCTTTTTCCTTGGGGACATGCCTAATTCCTGGCTGATTTGCCTTTCTCGTCTTAGGGTTGGGGTTCGGCCTAGGGCTAGGATTTTTAAAATCAGGAAGCCCTGAGTTCCAGGCACACTGGAGCTGTGAAAGGCATCCAAAAGGGAGTGCAAAAGTGCCACAACATGGCTGCTTTCACGGCTTTTTCCTTGGCAAGAAGCCTAACATCAGGCTGATTTACTTTCCCAGGGTTACTGTTAGGCTTAGGCCTAGGGCTAGGATTTTTGAAACTAGGAAGCCCTTAGCTCCAGGCACACTGCAGCTGTTCAAGGCATCCCAAGGGGAGTACAAAAGTGCAACAACATGGCAGCTTTCACAGCTTTTTCCTTGGCACCATCCCTATACCTAGGCTGATTTATCTGCCTAGGGTTAGGGTTAGGGTTCAGCCTAGGGCTTGGATTTCTTTAACCAGGAAGCCCTGAGTTCCAGGCTTACTTCATCTGCCAAAGGCATCCCAAAGGGAGTGCAGAAGTGCCACAACATGGCTGCTTTCACGGCTTTTTCCTTGGCAAGAAGCCTAACATCAGGCTGATTTACTTTCCCAGGGTTACTGTTAGGCTTAGGCCTAGGGCTAGGATTTTTGAAACTAGGAAGCCCTTAGCTCCAGGCACACTGCAGCTGTTCAAGGCATCCCAAGGGGAGTACAAAAGTGCAACAACATGGCAGCTTTCACAGCTTTTTCCTTGGCACCATCCCTATACCTGGGCTGATTTATCTGCCTAGGGTTAGGGTTAGGGTTCAGCCTAGGGCTTGGATTTCTTTAACCAGGAAGCCCTGAGTTCCAGGCTTACTTCATCTGCCAAAGGCATCCCAAAGGGAGTGCAGAAGTGCCACAACATGGCTGCTTTCACGGCTTTTCCCTTAGGAAGAACCCTAATACCCGGCTGATTTACCTTCCTAGGGTTACTGTTAGGCTTAGGCCTAGGACTTTTAAAACCAGGAAGCCCTGGGCTCCAGGCACACTGCAGCTGCGAAAGGCATCCCAAGGGCAGCGCAAAAGTGACGCAACTTGGCTGCCACCACTGATATTTCCATGAGACCATCCCGAACCATAGGTTGATTTTCCTTCCTAGGGTTAAGGTTTGAGTTACGCCTAGGGTAAGGGTTCTATTAACCAGCAAGCCCTGAGTTCCAAGAACACAGCAGCTGCGAAGGACTAGCCAAGAAGAGCGCAAAAGTACCACAACATGCCTGCCTCCACAGCTTTTTCCTTGGGGACATGCCTAATTCCTGGCTGATTTGCCTTTCTCGTCTTAGGGTTGGGGTTCGGCCTAGGGCTAGGATTTTTAAAATCAGGAAGCCCTGAGTTCCAGGCACACTGGAGCTGTGAAAGGCATCCAAAAGGGAGTGCAAAAGTGCCACAACATGGCTGCTTTCACGGCTTTTTCCTTGGCAAGAAGCCTAACATCAGGCTGATTTACTTTCCCAGGGTTACTGTTAGGCTTAGGCCTAGGGCTAGGATTTTTGAAACTAGGAAGCCCTTAGCTCCAGGCACACTGCAGCTGTTCAAGGCATCCCAAGGGGAGTACAAAAGTGCAACAACATGGCCGCTTTCACAGCTTTTTCCTTGGCACCATCCCTATACCTAGGCTGATTTATCTGCCTAGGGTTAGGGTTAGGGTTCAGCCTAGGGCTTGGATTTCTTTAACCAGGAAGCCCTGAGTTCCAGGCTTACTTCATCTGCCAAAGGCATCCCAAAGGGAGTGCAGAAGTGCCACAACATGGCTGCTTTCACGGCTTTTTCCTTGGCAAGAAGCCTAACATCAGGCTGATTTACTTTCCCAGGGTTACTGTTAGGCTTAGGCCTAGGGCTAGGATTTTTGAAACTAGGAAGCCCTTAGCTCCAGGCACACTGCAGCTGTTCAAGGCATCCCAAGGGGAGTACAAAAGTGCAACAACATGGCAGCTTTCACAGCTTTTTCCTTGGCACCATCCCTATACCTGGGCTGATTTATCTGCCTAGGGTTAGGGTTAGGGTTCAGCCTAGGGCTTGGATTTCTTTAACCAGGAAGCCCTGAGTTCCAGGCTTACTTCATCTGCCAAAGGCATCCCAAAGGGAGTGCAGAAGTGCCACAACATGGCTGCTTTCACGGCTTTTCCCTTAGGAAGAACCCTAATACCCGGCTGATTTACCTTCCTAGGGTTACTGTTAGGCTTAGGCCTAGGACTTTTAAAACCAGGAAGCCCTGGGCCCCAGGCACACTGCAGCTGCGAAAGGCATCCCAAGGGGAGCGCAAAAGTGACGCAACTTGGCTGCCACCACTGATATTTCCATGAGACCATCCCGAACCATAGGCTGATTTTCCTTCCTAGGGTTAAGGTTTGAGTTACGCCTAGGGTATGGGTCTATTAACCAGAAAGCCCTGAGTTCCAAGAACACAGCAGCTGCGAAGGACTAGCCAAGAAGAGCGCAAAAGTACCACAACATGCCTGCCTCCACAGCTTTTTCCTTGGGGACATGCCTAATTCCTGGCTGATTTGCCTTTCTCGTCTTAGGGTTGGGGTTCGGCCTAGGGCTAGGATTTTTAAAATCAGGAAGCCCTGAGTTCCAGGCACACTGCAGCTGTGAAAGGCATCCAAAAGGGAGTGCAAAAGTGCCACAACATGGCTGTTTCACGGCTTTTTCCTTGGCAAGAAGCCTAACATCAGGCTGATTTACTTTCCCAGGGTTACTGTTAGGCTTAGGCCTAGGGCTAGGATTTTTGAAACTAGGAAGCCCTTAGCTCCAGGCACACTGCAGCTGTTCAAGGCATCCCAAGGGGAGTACAAAAGTGCAACAACATGGCAGCTTTCACAGCTTTTTCCTTGGCACCATCCCTATACCTAGGCTGATTTATCTGCCTAGGGTTAGGGTTAGGGTTCAGCCTAGGGCTTGGATTTCTTTAACCAGGAAGCCCTGAGTTCCAGGCTTACTTCATCTGCCAAAGGCATCCCAAAGGGAGTGCAGAAGTGCCACAACATGGCTGCTTTCACGGCTTTTCCCTTAGGAAGAACCCTAATACCCGGCTGATTTACCTTCCTAGGGTTACTGTTAGGCTTAGGCCTAGGACTTTTAAAACCAGGAAGCCCTGGGCTCCAGGCACACTGCAGCTGCAAAAGGCATCCCAAGGAGAGCGCAAAAGTGACGCAACTTGGCTGCCACCACTGATATTTCCATGAGACCATCCCGAACCATAGGCTGATTTTCCTTCCTAGGGTTAAGGTTTGAGTTACGCCTAGGGTAAGGGTTCTATTAACCAGAAAGCCCTGAGTTCCAAGAACACAGCAGCTGCGAAGGACTAGCCAAGAAGAGCGCAAAAGTACCACAACATGCCTGCCTCCACAGCATTTTCCTTGGGGACATGCCTAATTCCTGGCTGATTTGCCTTTCTCGTCTTAGGGTTGGGGTTCGGCCTAGGGCTAGGATTTTTAAAAGCAGGAAGCCCTGAGTTCCAGGCACACTGGAGCTGTGAAAGGCATCCAAAAGGGAGTGCAAAAGTGCCACAACATGGCTGCTTTCACGGCTTTTTCCTTGGCAAGAAGCCTAACACCAGGCTGATTTGCCTTCCCAGGGTTACTGTTAGGCTTAGGCCTAGGGCTAGGATTTTTAAAACTAGGAAGCCCTGGGCTCCAGGCACACTGCAGCTGTTCAAGGCATCCCAAGGGGAGTACAAAAGTGCAACAACATGGCAGCTTTCACAGCTTTTTCCTTGGCACCATCCCTATACCTAGGCTGATTTATCTGCCTTGGGTTAGGGTTAGGGTTCAGCCTAGGGCTTGGATTTCTTTAACCAGGAAGCCCTGAGTTCCAGGCTTACTTCATCTGCCAAAGGCATCCCAAAGGGAGTGCAGAAGTGCCACAACATGGCTGCTTTCACGGCTTTTTCCTTGGCAAGAAGCCTAACATCAGGCTGATTTACTTTCCCAGGGTTACTGTTAGGCTTAGGCCTAGGGCTAGGATTTTTGAAACTAGGAAGCCCTTAGCTCCAGGCACACTGCAGCTGTTCAAGGCATCCCAAGGGGAGTACAAAAGTGCAACAACATGGCAGCTTTCACAGCTTTTTCCTTGGCACCATCCCTATACCTGGGCTGATTTATCTGCCTAGGGTTAGGGTTAGGGTTCAGCCTAGGGCTTGAATTTTTTTAACCAGGAAGCCCTGAGTTCCAGGCTTACTTCATCTGCCAAAGGCATCCCAAAGGGAGTGCAGAAGTGCCACAACATGGCTGCTTTCACGGCTTTTCCCTTAGAAAGAACCCTAATACCCGGCTGATTTACCTTCCTAGGGTTACTGTTAGGCTTAGGCCTAGGACTTTTAAAACCAGGAAGCCCTGGGCTCCAGGCACACTGCAGCTGCGAAAGGCATCCCAAGGGGAGCGCAAAAGTGACGCAACTTGGCTGCCACCACTGATATTTCCATGAGACCATCCCGAACCATAGGTTGATTTTCCTTCCTAGGCTTAAGGTTTGAGTTACGCCTAGGGTAAGGGTCTATTAACCAGAAAGCCCTGAGTTCCAAGAACACAGCAGCTGCGAAGGACTAGCCAAGAAGAGCGCAAAAGTACCACAACATGCCTGCCTCCACAGCTTTTTCCTTGGGGACATGCCTAAATCCTGGCTGATTTGCCTTTCTCGTCATAGGGTTGGGGTTCGGCCTAGGGCTAGGATTTTTAAAAGCAGGAAGCCCTGAGTTCCAGGCACACTGCAGCTGTGAAAGGCATCCAAAAGGGAGTGCAAAAGTGCCACAACATGGCTGCTTTCACGGCTTTTTCCTTGGCAAGAAGCCTAACACCAGGCTGATTTGCCTTCCCAGGGTTACTGTTAGGCTTAGGCCTAGGGCTAGGATTTTTAAAACTAGGAAGCCCTTAGCTCCAGGCACACTGCAGCTGTTCAAGGCATCCCAAGGGGAGTACAAAAGTGCAACAACATGGCAGCTTTCACAGCTTTTTCCTTGGCACCATCCCTATACCTAGGCTGATTTATCTGCCTAGGGTTAGGGTTAGGGTTCAGCCTAGGGCTTGGATTTCTTTAACCAGGAAGCCCTGAGTTCCAGGCTTACTTCATCTGCCAAAGGCATCCCAAAGGGAGTGCAGAAGTGCCACAACATGGCTGCTTTCACGGCTTTTTCCTTGGCAAGAAGCCTAACATCAGGCTGATTTACTTTCCCAGGGTTACTGTTAGGCTTAGGCCTAGGGCTAGGATTTTTGAAACTAGGAAGCCCTTAGCTCCAGGCACACTGCAGCTGTTCAAGGCATCCCAAGGGGAGTACAATAGTGCAACAACATGGCAGCTTTCACAGCTTTTTCCTTGGCACCATCCCTATACCTGGGCTGATTTATCTGCCTAGGGTTAGGGTTAGGGTTCAGCCTAGGGCTTGAATTTTTTTAACCAGGAAGCCCTGAGTTCCAGGCTTACTTCATCTGCCAAAGGCATCCCAAAGGGAGTGCAGAAGTGCCACAACATGGCTGCTTTCACGGCTTTTCCCTTAGAAAGAACCCTAATACCCGGCTGATTTACCTTCCTAGGGTTACTGTTAGGCTTAGGCCTAGGACTTTTAAAACCAGGAAGCCCTGGGCTCCAGGCACACTGCAGCTGCGAAAGGCATCTCAAGGGGAGCGCAAAAGTGACGCAACTTGGCTGCCACCACTGATATTTCCATGAGACCATCCCGAACCATAGGTTGATTTTCCTTCCTAGGCTTAAGGTTTGAGTTACGCCTAGGGTAAGGGTCTATTAACCAGAAAGCCCTGAGTTCCAAGAACACAGCAGCTGCGAAGGACTAGCCAAGAAGAGCGCAAAAGTACCACAACATGCCTGCCTCCACAGCTTTTTCCTTGGGGACATGCCTAATTCCTGGCTGATTTGCCTTTCTCGTCTTAGGGTTGGGGTTCGGCCTAGGGCTAGGATTTTTAAAATCAGGAAGCCCTGAGTTCCAGGCACACTGCAGCTGTGAAAGGCATCCAAAAGGGAGTGCAGAAGTGCCACAACATGGCTGCTTTCACGGCTTGTTCCTTGGCAAGACGCCTAACACCAGGCTGACTTACCTTCCCAGGGTTACTATTAGGCTTAGGCCTAGGGCTAGGATTTTTAAAACTAGGAAGCCCTTAGCTCCAGGCACACTGCAGCTGTTCAAGGCATCCCAAGGGGAGTACAAAAGTGCAACAACATGGCAGCTTTCACAGCTTTTTCCTTGGCACCATCCCTATACCTAGGCTGATTTATCTGCCTAGGGTTAGGGTTAGGGTTCAGCCTAGGGCTTGGATTTCTTTAACCAGGAAGCCCTGAGTTCCAGGCTTACTTCATCTGCCAAAGGCATCCCAAAGGGAGTGCAGAAGTGCCACAACATGGCTGCTTTCATGGCTTTTCCCTTAGGAAGAACCCTAATACCCGGCTGATTTACCTTCCTAGGGTTACTGTTAGGCTTAGGCCTAGGACTTTTAAAACCAGGAAGCCCTGGGCTCCAGGCACACTGCAGCTGCAAAAGGCATCCCAAGGAGAGCGCAAAAGTGACGCAACTTGGCTGCCACCACTGATATTTCCATGAGACCATCCCGAACCATAGGCTGATTTTCCTTCCTAGGGTTAAGGTTTGAGTTACGCCTAGGGTAAGGGTTCTATTAACCAGAAAGCCCTGAGTTCCAAGAACACAGCAGCTGCGAAGGACTAGCCAAGAAGAGCGCAAAAGTACCACAACATGCCTGCCTCCACAGCTTTTTCCTTGGGGACATGCCTAATTCCTGGCTGATTTGCCTTTCTCGTCTTAGGGTTGGGGTTCGGCCTAGGGCTAGGATTTTTAAAAGCAGGAAGCCCTGAGTTCCAGGCACACTGGAGCTGTGAAAGGCATCCAAAAGGGAGTGCAAAAGTGCCACAACATGGCTGCTTTCACGGCTTTTTCCTTGGCAAGAAGCCTAACATCAGGCTGATTTACTTTCCCAGGGTTACTGTTAGGCTTAGGCCTAGGGCTAGGATTTTTGAAACTAGGAAGCCCTTAGCTCCAGGCACACTGCAGCTGTTCAAGGCATCCCAAGGGGAGTACAAAAGTGCAACAACATGGCAGCTTTCACAGCTTTTTCCTTGGCACCATCCCTATACCTAGGCTGATTTATCTGCCTAGGGTTAGGGTTAGGGTTCAGCCTAGGGCTTGGATTTCTTTAACCAGGAAGCCCTGAGTTCCAGGCTTACTTCATCTGCCAAAGGCATCCCAAAGGGAGTGCAGAAGTGCCACAACATGGCTGCTTTCACGGCTTTTTCCTTGGCAAGAAGCCTAACATCAGGCTGATTTACTTTCCCAGGGTTACTGTTAGGCTTAGGCCTAGGGCTAGGATTTTTGAAACTAGGAAGCCCTTAGCTCCAGGCACACTGCAGCTGTTCAAGGCATCCCAAGGGGAGTACAAAAGTGCAACAACATGGCAGCTTTCACAGCTTTTTCCTTGGCACCATCCCTATACCTAGGCTGATTTATCTGCCTAGGGTTAGGGTTAGGGTTCAGCCTAGGGCTTGAATTTTTTTTACCAGGAAGCCCTGAGTTCCAGGCTTACTTCATCTGCCAAAGGCATCCCAAAGGGAGTGCAGAAGTGCCACAACATGGCTGCTTTCACGGCTTTTCCCTTAGGAAGAACCCTAATACCCGGCTGATTTACCTTCCTAGGGTTACTGTTAGGCTTAGGCCTAGGACTTTTAAAACCAGGAAGCCCTGGGCTCCAGGCACACTGCAGCTGCAAAAGGCATCCCAAGGGGAGCGCAAAAGTGACGCAACTTGGCTGCCACCACTGATATTTCCATGAGACCATCCCGAACCATAGGTTGATTTTCCTTCCTAGGGTTAAGGTTTGAGTTACGCCTAGGGTAAGGGTCTATTAACCAGAAAGCCCTGAGTTCCAAGAACACAGCAGCTGCGAAGGACTAGCCAAGAAGAGCGCAAAAGTACCACAACATGCCTGCCTCCACAGCTTTTTCCTTGGGGACATGCCTAATTCCTGGCTGATTTGCCTTTCTCGTCTTAGGGTTGGGGTTCGGCCTAGGGCTAGGATTTTTAAAAGCAGGAAGCCCTGAGTTCCAGGCACACTGGAGCTGTGAAAGGCATCCAAAAGGGAGTGCAAAAGTGCCACAACATGGCTGCTTTCACGGCTTTTTCCTTGGCAAGAAGCCTAACACCAGGCTGATTTGCCTTCCCAGGGTTACTGTTAGGCTTAGGCCTAGGGCTAGGATTTTTAAAACTAGGAAGCCCTGGGCTCCAGGCACACTGCAGCTGTTCAAGGCATCCCAAGGGGAGTACAAAAGTGCAACAACATGGCAGCTTTCACAGCTTTTTCCTTGGCACCATCCCTATACCTAGGCTGATTTATCTGCCTAGGGTTAGGGTTAGGCTTCAGCCTAGGGCTTGAATTTTTTTTAACCAGGAAGCCCTGAGTTCCAGGCTTACTTCATCTGCCAAAGGCATCCCAAAGGGAGTGCAGAAGTGCCACAACATGGCTGCTTTCACGGCTTTTCCCTTAGGAAGAACCCTAATACCCGGCTGATTTACCTTCCTAGGGTTACTGTTAGGCTTAGGCCTAGGACTTTTAAAACCAGGAAGCCCTGGGCTCCAGGCACACTGCAGCTGCAAAAGGCATCCCAAGGAGAGCGCAAAAGTGACGCAACTTGGCTGCCACCACTGATATTTCCATGAGACCATCCCGAACCATAGGCTGATTTTCCTTCCTAGGGTTAAGGTTTGAGTTACGCCTAGGGTAAGGGTTCTATTAACCAGAAAGCCCTGAGTTCCAAGAACACAGCAGCTGCGAAGGACTAGCCAAGAAGAGCGCAAAAGTACCACAACATGCCTGCCTCCACAGCTTTTTCCTTGGGGACATGCCTAATTCCTGGCTGATTTGCCTTTCTCGTCTTAGGGTTGGGGTTCGGCCTAGGGCTAGGATTTTTAAAATCAGGAAGCCCTGAGTTCCAGGCACACTGGAGCTGTGAAAGGCATCCAAAAGGGAGTGCAAAAGTGCCACAACATGGCTGCTTTCACGGCTTTTTCCTTGGCAAGAAGCCTAACATCAGGCTGATTTACTTTCCCAGGGTTACTGTTAGGCTTAGGCCTAGGGCTAGGATTTTTGAAACTAGGAAGCCCTTAGCTCCAGGCACACTGCAGCTGTTCAAGGCATCCCAAGGGGAGTACAAAAGTGCAACAACATGGCAGCTTTCACAGCTTTTTCCTTGGCACCATCCCTATACCTAGGCTGATTTATCTGCCTAGGGTTAGGGTTAGGGTTCA
The DNA here is from genome assembly GCF_027887145.1 of Ammospiza caudacuta. Classification (NCBI taxonomy): domain Eukaryota; kingdom Metazoa; phylum Chordata; class Aves; order Passeriformes; family Passerellidae; genus Ammospiza; species Ammospiza caudacuta. The sequence goes on from NW_026682919.1 coordinate 17,502, forward strand.
GGCTAGGGCTTGGATTTCTTTAACCAGGAAGCCCTGAGTTCCAGGCTTACTTCATCTGCCAAAGGCATCCCAAAGGGAGTGCAGAAGTGCCACAACATGGCTGCTTTCACGGCTTTTTCCTTGGCAAGAAGCCTAACATCAGGCTGATTTACTTTCCCAGGGTTACTGTTAGGCTTAGGCCTAGGGCTAGGATTTTTGAAACTGGGAAGCCCTTAGCTCCAGGAACACTGCAGCTGTTCAAGGCATCCCAAGGGGAGTACAAAAGTGCAACAACATGGCAGCTTTCACAGCTTTTTCCTTGGCACCATCCCTATACCTGGGCTGATTTATCTGCCTAGGGTTAGGGTTAGGGTTCAGCCTAGGGCTTGAATTTTTTTTACCAGGAAGCCCTGAGTTCCAGGCTTACTTCATCTGCCAAAGGCATCCCAAAGGGAGTGCAGAAGTGCCACAACATGGCTGCTTTCACGGCTTTTCCCTTAGGAAGAACCCTAATACCCGGCTGATTTACCTTCCTAGGGTTACTGTTAGGCTTAGGCCTAGGACTTTTAAAACCAGGAAGCCCTGGGCTCCAGGCACACTGCAGCTGCGAAAGGCATCCCAAGGGGAGCGCAAAAGTGACGCAACTTGGCTGCCACCACTGATATTTCCATGAGACCATCCCGAACCATAGGCTGATTTTCCTTCCTAGGGTTAAGGTTTGAGTTACGCCTAGGGTAAGGGTTCTATTAACCAGAAAGCCCTGAGTTCCAAGAACACAGCAGCTGCGAAGGACTAGCCAAGAAGAGCGCAAAAGTACCACAACATGCCTGCCTCCACAGCTTTTTCCTTGGGGACATGCCTAATTCCTGGCTGATTTGCCTTTCTCGTCATAGGGTTGGGGTTCGGCCTAGGGCTAGGATTTTTAAAAGCAGGAAGCCCTGAGTTCCAGGCACACTGGAGGTGTGAAAGGCATCCAAAAGGGAGTGCAGAAGTGCCACAACATGGCTGCTTTCACGGCTTGTTCCTTGGCAAGACGCCTAACACCAGGCTGACTTACCTTCCCAGGGTTACTATTAGGCTTAGGCCTAGGGCTAGGATTTTTAAAACTAGGAAGCCCTTAGCTCCAGGCACACTGCAGCTGTTCAAGGCATCCCAAGGGGAGTACAAAAGTGCAACAACATGGCAGCTTTCACAGCTTTTTCCTTGGCACCATCCCTATACCTAGGCTGATTTATCTGCCAAGGGTTAGGGTTAGGGTTCAGCCTAGGGCTTGAATTTCTTTAACCAGGAAGCCCTGAGTTCCAGGCTTACTTCATCTGCCAAAGGCATCCCAAAGGGAGTGCAGAAGTGCCACAACATGGCTGCTTTCACGGCTTTTCCCTTAGGAAGAACCCTAATACCCGGCTGATTTACCTTCCTAGGGTTACTGTTAGGCTTAGGCCTAGGACTTTTAAAACCAGGAAGCCCTGGGCTCCAGGCACACTGCAGCTGCAAAAGGCATCCCAAGGGGAGCGCAAAAGTGACGCAACTTGGCTGCCACCACTGATATTTCCATGAGACCATCCCGAACCATAGGTTGATTTTCCTTCCTAGGGTTAAGGTTTGAGTTACGCCTAGGGTAAGGGTCTATTAACCAGAAAGCCCTGAGTTCCAAGAACACAGCAGCTGCGAAGGACTAGCCAAGAAGAGCGCAAAAGTACCACAACATGCCTGCCTCCACAGCTTTTTCCTTGGGGACATGCCTAATTCCTGGCTGATTTGCCTTTCTCGTCTTAGGGTTGGGGTTCGGCCTAGGGCTAGGATTTTTAAAAGCAGGAAGCCCTGAGTTCCAGGCACACTGGAGCTGTGAAAGGCATCCAAAAGGGAGTGCAAAAGTGCCACAACATGGCTGCTTTCACGGCTTTTTCCTTGGCAAGAAGCCTAACATCAGGCTGATTTACCTTCCCTGGGTTACTGTTAGGCTTAGGCCTAGGGCTAGGATTTTTGAAACTAGGAAGCCCTTAGCTCCAGGCACACTGCAGCTGTTCAAGGCATCCCAAGGGGAGTACAAAAGTGCAACAACATGGCAGCTTTCACAGCTTTTTCCTTGGCAAGAAGCCTAACACCAGGCTGATTTACTTTCCCAGGGTTACTGTTAGGCTTAGGCCTAGGGCTAGGATTTTTGAAACTAGGAGGCCCTTAGCTCCAGGCACACTGCAGCTGTTCAAGGCATCCCAAGGGGAGTACAAAAGTGCAACAACATGGCAGCTTTCACAGCTTTTTCCTTGGCAAGAAGCCTAACACCAGGCTGATTTACTTTCCCAGGGTTACTGTTAGGCTTAGGCCTAGGGCTAGGATTTTTGAAACTAGGAAGCCCTTAGCTCCAGGCACACTGCAGCTTTTCAAGGCATCCCAAGGGGAGTACAAAAGTGCAACAACATGGCAGCTTTCACAGCTTTTTCCTTGGCACCATCCCTATACCTAGGCTGATTTATCTGCCTAGGGTTAGGGTTAGGGTTCAGCCTAGGGCTTGGATTTCTTTAACCAGGAAGCCCTGAGTTCCAGGCTTACTTCATCTGCCAAATGCATCCCAAAGGGAGTGCAGAAGTGCCACAACATGGCTGCTTTCACGGCTTTTTCCTTGGCAAGAAGCCTAACATAAGGCTGATTTACCTTCCCAGGGTTACTGTTAGGCTTAGGCCTAGGGCTAGGATTTTTGAAACTAGGAAGCCCTTAGCTCCAGGCACACTGCAGCTGTTCAAGGCATCCCAAGGGGACTACAAAAGTGCAACAACATGGCTGCTTTCACGGCTTTTCCCTTAGGAAGAACCCTAATACTTGGCTGATTTACCTTCCTAGGGTTACTGTTAGGCTTAGGCCTAGGACTTTTAAAACCAGGAAGCCCTGGGCTCCAGGCACACTGCAGCTGCGAAAGGCATCCCAAGGGGAGCGCAAAAGTGACGCAACTTGGCTGCCACCACTGATATTTCCATGAGACCATCCCGAACCATAGGTTGATTTTCCTTCCTAGGGTTAAGGTTTGAGTTACGCCTAGGGTAAGGGTTCTATTAACCAGAAAGCCCTGAGTTCCAAGAACACAGCAGCTGCGAAGGACTAGCCAAGAAGAGCGCAAAAGTACCACAACATGCCTGCCTCCACAGCTTTTTCCTTGGGGACATGCCTAATTCCTGGCTGATTTGCCTTTCTCATCATAGGGTTGGGGTTCGGCCTAGGGCTAGGATTTTTAAAATCAGGAAGCCCTGAGTTCCAGGCACACTGGAGCTGTGAAAGGCATCCAAAAGGGAGTGCAAAAGTGCCACAACATGGCTGCTTTCACGGCTTTTTCCTTGGCAAGAAGCCTAACATCAGGCTGATTTACTTTCCCAGGGTTACTGTTAGGCTTAGGCCTAGGGCTAGGATTTTTGAAACTAGGAAGCCCTTAGCTCCAGGCACACTGCAGCTGTTCAAGGCATCCCAAGGGGAGTACAAAAGTGCAACAACATGGCAGCTTTCACAGCTTTTTCCTTGGCACCATCCCTATACCTAGGCTGATTTATCTGCCTAGGGTTAGGGTTAGGGTTCAGCCTAGGGCTTGGATTTCTTTAACCAGGAAGCCCTGAGTTCCAGGCTTACTTCATCTGCCAAAGGCATCCCAAAGGGAGTGCAGAAGTGCCACAACATGGCTGCTTTCACGGCTTTTCCCTTAGGAAGAACCCTAATACCCGGCTGATTTACCTTCCTAGGGTTACTGTTAGGCTTAGGCCTAGGACTTTTAAAACCAGGAAGCCCTGGGCTCCAGGCACACTGCAGCTGTGAAAGGCATCCCAAGGGGAGCGCAAAAGTGACGCAACTTGGCTGCCACCACTGATATTTCCATGAGACCATCCCGAACCATAGGTTGATTTTCCTTCCTAGGGTTAAGGTTTGAGTTACGCCTAGGGTAAGGGTTCTATTAACCAGAAAGCCCTGAGTTCCAAGAACACAGCAGCTGCGAAGGACTAGCCAAGAAGAGCGCAAAAGTACCACAACATGCCTGCCTCCACAGCTTTTTCCTTGGGGACATGCCTAATTCCTGGCTGATTTGCCTTTCTCGTCTTAGGGTTGGGGTTCGGCCTAGGGCTAGGATTTTTAAAATCAGGAAGCCCTGAGTTCCAGGCACACTGGAGCTGTGAAAGGCATCCAAAAGGGAGTGCAAAAGTGCCACAACATGGCTGCTTTCACGGCTTTTTCCTTGGCAAGAAGCCTAACATCAGGCTGATTTACTTTCCCAGGGTTACTGTTAGGCTTAGGCCTAGGGCTAGGATTTTTGAAACTAGGAAGCCCTTAGCTCCAGGCACACTGCAGCTGTTCAAGGCATCCCAAGGGGAGTACAAAAGTGCAACAACATGGCAGCTTTCACAGCTTTTTCCTTGGCACCATCCCTATACCTAGGCTGATTTATCTGCCTAGGGTTAGGGTTAGGGTTCAGCCTAGGGCTTGGATTTCTTTAACCAGGAAGCCCTGAGTTCCAGGCTTACTTCATCTGCCAAAGGCATCCCAAAGGGAGTGCAGAAGTGCCACAACATGGCTGCTTTCACGGCTTTTCCCTTAGGAAGAACCCTAATACCCGGCTGATTTACCTTCCTAGGGTTACTGTTAGGCTTAGGCCTAGGACTTTTAAAACCAGGAAGCCCTGGGCTCCAGGCACACTGCAGCTGTGAAAGGCATCCCAAGGGGAGCGCAAAAGTGACGCAACTTGGCTGCCACCACTGATATTTCCATGAGACCATCCCGAACCATAGGTTGATTTTCCTTCCTAGGGTTAAGGTTTGAGTTACGCCTAGGGTAAGGGTTCTATTAACCAGAAAGCCCTGAGTTCCAAGAACACAGCAGCTGCGAAGGACTAGCCAAGAAGAGCGCAAAAGTACCACAACATGCCTGCCTCCACAGCTTTTTCCTTGGGGACATGCCTAATTCCTGGCTGATTTGCCTTTCTCGTCTTAGGGTTGGGGTTCGGCCTAGGGCTAGGATTTTTAAAATCAGGAAGCCCTGAGTTCCAGGCACACTGGAGCTGTGAAAGGCATCCAAAAGGGAGTGCAAAAGTGCCACAACATGGCTGCTTTCACGGCTTTTTCCTTGGCAAGAAGCCTAACATCAGGCTGATTTACTTTCCCAGGGTTACTGTTAGGCTTAGGCCTAGGGCTAGGATTTTTGAAACTAGGAAGCCCTTAGCTCCAGGCACACTGCAGCTGTTCAAGGCATCCCAAGGGGAGTACAAAAGTGCAACAACATGGCAGCTTTCACAGCTTTTTCCTTGGCACCATCCCTATACCTAGGCTGATTTATCTGCCTAGGGTTAGGGTTAGGGTTCAGCCTAGGGCTTGGATTTCTTTAACCAGGAAGCCCTGAGTTCCAGGCTTACTTCATCTGCCAAAGGCATCCCAAAGGGAGTGCAGAAGTGCCACAACATGGCTGCTTTCACGGCGTTTACCTTGGCAAGAAGCCTAACATCAGGCTGATTTACTTTCCCAGGGTTACTGTTAGGCTTAGGCCTAGGGCTAGGATTTTTGAAACTAGGAAGCCCTTAGCTCCAGTCACACTGCAGCTGCGAAAGGCATCCAAAGGGGAGCGCCAAAGTGACGCAACTTGGCTGCCACCACTGATATTTCCATGAGACCATCCCGAACCATAGGCTGATTTTCCTTCCTAGGGTTAAGGTTTGAGTTACGCCTAGGGAAAGGGTTCTATTAACCAGAAAGCCCTGAGTTCCAAGAACACAGCAGCTGCGAAGGACTAGCCAAGAAGAGCGCAAAAGTACCACAACATGCCTGCCTCCACAGCTTTTTCCTTGGGGACATGCCTAATTCCTGGCTGATTTGCCTTTCTCGTCATAGGGTTGGGGTTCGGCCTAGGGCTAGGATTTTTAAAAGCAGGAAGCCCTGAGTTCCAGGCACACTGGAGGTGTGAAAGGCATCCAAAAGGGAGTGCAGAAGTGCCACAACATGGCTGCTTTCACGGCTTGTTCCTTGGCAAGACGCCTAACACCAGGCTGACTTACCTTCCCAGGGTTACTATTAGGCTTAGGCCTAGGGCTAGGATTTTTAAAACTAGGAAGCCCTTAGCTCCAGGCACACTGCAGCTGTTCAAGGCATCCCAAGGGGAGTACAAAAGTGCAACAACATGGCAGCTTTCACAGCTTTTTCCTTGGCACCATCCCTATACCTAGGCTGATTTATCTGCCTAGGGTTAGGGTTAGGGTTCAGCCTAGGGCTTGAATTTCTTTAACCAGGAAGCCCTGAGTTCCAGGCTTACTTCATCTGCCAAAGGCATCCCAAAGGGAGTGCAGAAGTGCCACAACATGGCTGCTTTCACGGCTTTTCCCTTAGGAAGAACCCTAATACCCGGCTGATTTACCTTCCTAGGGTTACTGTTAGGCTTAGGCCTAGGACTTTTAAAACCAGGAAGCCCTGGGCTCCAGGCACACTGCAGCTGTGAAAGGCATCCCAAGGGGAGCGCAAAAGTGACGCAACTTGGCTGCCACCACTGATATTTCCATGAGACCATCCCGAACCATAGGTTGATTTTCCTTCCTAGGGTTAAGGTTTGAGTTACGCCTAGGGTAAGGGTCTATTAACCAGAAAGCCCTGAGTTCCAAGAACACAGCAGCTGCGAAGGACTACCCAAGAAGAGCGCAAAAGTACCACAACATGCCTGCCTCCACAGCTTTTTCCTTGGGGACATGCCTAATTCCTGGCTGATTTGCCTTTCTCGTCATAGGGTTGCGGTTCGGCCTAGGGCCAGGATTTTTAAAAGCAGGAAGCCCTGAGTTCCAGGCACACTGCAGCTGTGAAAGGCATCCAAAAGGGAGTGCAAAAGTGCCACAACATGGCTGCTTTCACGGCTTTTTCCTTGGCAAGAAGCCTAACACCAGGCTGATTTACTTTCCCAGGGTTACTGTTAGGCTTAGGCCTAGGGCTAGGATTTTTGAAACTAGGAGGCCCTTAGCTCCAGGCACACTGCAGCTGTTCAAGGCATCCCAAGGGGAGTACAAAAGTGCAACAACATGGCAGCTTTCACAGCTTTTTCCTTGGCAAGAAGCCTAACACCAGGCTGATTTACTTTCCCAGGGTTACTGTTAGGCTTAGGCCTAGGGCTAGGATTTTTTAAACTAGGAAGCCCTTAGCTCCAGGCACACTGCAGCTGTTCAAGGCATCCCAAGGGGAGTACAAAAGTGCAACAACATGGCAGCTTTCACAGCTTTTTCCTTGGCACCATCCCTATACCTAGGCTGATTTATCTGCCTAGGGTTAGGGTTAGGGTTCAGCCTAGGGCTTGGATTTCTTTAACCAGGAAGCCCTGAGTTCCAGGCTTACTTCATCTGCCAAAGGCATCCCAAAGGGAGTGCAGAAGTGCCACAACATGGCTGCTTTCACGGCTTTTTCCTTGGCAAGAAGCCTAACATAAGGCTGATTTACCTTCCCAGGGTTACTGTTAGGCTTAGGCCTAGGGCTAGGATTTTTGAAACTAGGAAGCCCTTAGCTCCAGGCACACTGCAGCTGTTCAAGGCATCCCAAGGGGACTACAAAAGTGCAACAACATGGCTGCTTTCACGGCTTTTTCCTTGGCAAGAAGCCTAACATCAGGCTGATTTACTTTCCCAGGGTTACTGTTAGGCTTAGGCCTAGGGCTAGGATTTTTGAAACTAGGAAGCCCTTAGCTCCAGGCACACTGCAGCTGTTCAAGGCATCCCAAGGGGAGTACAATAGTGCAACAACATGGCAGCTTTCACAGCTTTTTCCTTGGCACCATCCCTATACCTGGGCTGATTTATCTGCCTAGGGTTAGGGTTAGGGTTCAGCCTAGGGCTTGAATTTTTTTTACCAGGAAGCCCTGAGTTCCAGGCTTACTTCATCTGCCAAAGGCATCCCAAAGGGAGTGCAGAAGTGCCACAACATGGCTGCTTTCACGGCTTTTCCCTTAGAAAGAACCCTAATACCCGGCTGATTTACCTTCCTAGGGTTACTGTTAGGCTTAGGCCTAGGACTTTTAAAACCAGGAAGCCCTGGGCTCCAGGCACACTGCAGCTGCGAAAGGCATCTCAAGGGGAGCGCAAAAGTGACGCAACTTGGCTGCCACCACTGATATTTCCATGAGACCATCCCGAACCATAGGTTGATTTTCCTTCCTAGGCTTAAGGTTTGAGTTACGCCTAGGGTAAGGGTCTATTAACCAGAAAGCCCTGAGTTCCAAGAACACAGCAGCTGCGAAGGACTAGCCAAGAAGAGCGCAAAAGTACCACAACATGCCTGCCTCCACAGCTTTTTCCTTGGGGACATGCCTAATTCCTGGCTGATTTGCCTTTCTCGTCTTAGGGTTGGGGTTCGGCCTAGGGCTAGGATTTTTAAAATCAGGAAGCCCTGAGTTCCAGGCACACTGCAGCTGTGAAAGGCATCCAAAAGGGAGTGCAGAAGTGCCACAACATGGCTGCTTTCACGGCTTGTTCCTTGGCAAGACGCCTAACACCAGGCTGACTTACCTTCCCAGGGTTACTGTTAGGCTTAGGCCTAGGGCTAGGATTTTTAAAACTAGGAAGCCCTTAGCTCCAGGCACACTGCAGCTGTTCAAGGCATCCCAAGGGGAGTACAAAAGTGCAACAACATGGCAGCTTTCACAGCTTTTTCCTTGGCACCATCCCTATACCTAGGCTGATTTATCTGCCTAGGGTTAGGGTTAGGGTTCAGCCTAGGGCTTGGATTTCTTTAACCAGGAAGCCCTGAGTTCCAGGCTTACTTCATCTGCCAAAGGCATCCCAAAGGGAGTGCAGAAGTGCCACAACATGGCTGCTTTCATGGCTTTTCCCTTAGGAAGAACCCTAATACCCGGCTGATTTACCTTCCTAGGGTTACTGTTAGGCTTAGGCCTAGGACTTTTAAAACCAGGAAGCCCTGGGCTCCAGGCACACTGCAGCTGCAAAAGGCATCCCAAGGAGAGCGCAAAAGTGACGCAACTTGGCTGCCACCACTGATATTTCCATGAGACCATCCCGAACCATAGGCTGATTTTCCTTCCTAGGGTTAAGGTTTGAGTTACGCCTAGGGTAAGGGTTCTATTAACCAGAAAGCCCTGAGTTCCAAGAACACAGCAGCTGCGAAGGACTAGCCAAGAAGAGCGCAAAAGTACCACAACATGCCTGCCTCCACAGCTTTTTCCTTGGGGACATGCCTAATTCCTGGCTGATTTGCCTTTCTCGTCTTAGGGTTGGGGTTCGGCCTAGGGCTAGGATTTTTAAAAGCAGGAAGCCCTGAGTTCCAGGCACACTGGAGCTGTGAAAGGCATCCAAAAGGGAGTGCAAAAGTGCCACAACATGGCTGCTTTCACGGCTTTTTCCCTTGCAAGAAGCCTAACATCAGGCTGATTTACTTTCCCAGGGTTACTGTTAGGCTTAGGCCTAGGGCTAGGATTTTTGAAACTAGGAAGCCCTTAGCTCCAGGCACACTGCAGCTGTTCAAGGCATCCCAAGGGGAGTACAAAAGTGCAACAACATGGCAGCTTTCACAGCTTTTTCCTTGGCACCATCCCTATACCTAGGCTGATTTATCTGCCTAGGGTTAGGGTTAGGGTTCAGCCTAGGGCTTGGATTTCTTTAACCAGGAAGCCCTGAGTTCCAGGCTTACTTCATCTGCCAAAGGCATCCCAAAGGGAGTGCAGAAGTGCCACAACATGGCTGCTTTCACGGCTTTTTCCTTGGCAAGAAGCCTAACATCAGGCTGATTTACTTTCCCAGGGTTACTGTTAGGCTTAGGCCTAGGGCTAGGATTTTTGAAACTAGGAAGCCCTTAGCTCCAGGCACACTGCAGCTGTTCAAGGCATCCCAAGGGGAGTACAAAAGTGCAACAACATGGCAGCTTTCACAGCTTTTTCCTTGGCACCATCCCTATACCTAGGCTGATTTATCTGCCTAGGGTTAGGGTTAGGGTTCAGCCTAGGGCTTGAATTTTTTTTACCAGGAAGCCCTGAGTTCCAGGCTTACTTCATCTGCCAAAGGCATCCCAAAGGGAGTGCAGAAGTGCCACAACATGGCTGCTTTCACGGCTTTTCCCTTAGGAAGAACCCTAATACCCGGCTGATTTACCTTCCTAGGGTTACTGTTAGGCTTAGGCCTAGGACTTTTAAAACCAGGAAGCCCTGGGCTCCAGGCACACTGCAGCTGCGAAAGGCATCCCAAGGGGAGCGCAAAAGTGACGCAACTTGGCTGCCACCACTGATATTTCCATGAGACCATCCCGAACCATAGGCTGATTTTCCTTCCTAGGGTTAAGGTTTGAGTTACGCCTAGGGTAAGGGTTCTATTAACCAGAAAGCCCTAAGTTCCAAGAACACAGCAGCTGCGAAGGACTAGCCAAGAAGAGCGCAAAAGTACCACAACATGCCTGCCTCCACAGCTTTTTCCTTGGGGACATGCCTAATTCCTGGCTGATTTGCCTTTCTCGTCTTAGGGTTGGGGTTCGGCCTAGGGCTAGGATTTTTAAAAGCAGGAAGCCCTGAGTTCCAGGCACACTGGAGCTGTGAAAGGCATCCAAAAGGGAGTGCAGAAGTGCCACAACATGGCTGCTTTCACGGCTTGTTCCTTGGCAAGACGCCTAACACCAGGCTGACTTACCTTCCCAGGGTTACTATTAGGCTTAGGCCTAGGGCTAGGATTTTTAAAACTAGGAAGCCCTTAGCTCCAGGCACACTGCAGCTGTTCAAGGCATCCCAAGGGGAGTACAAAAGTGCAACAACATGGCAGCTTTCACAGCTTTTTCCTTGGCACCATCCCTATACCTAGGCTGATTTATCTGCCTAGGGTTAGGGTTAGGGTTCAGCCTAGGGCTTGAATTTCTTTAACCAGGAAGCCCTGAGTTCCAGGCTTACTTCATCTGCCAAAGGCATCCCAAAGGGAGTGCAGAAGTGCCACAACATGGCTGCTTTCACGGCTTTTCCCTTAGGAAGAACCCTAATACCCGGCTGATTTACCTTCCTAGGGTTACTGTTAGGCTTAGGCCTAGGACTTTTAAAACCAGGAAGCCCTGGGCTCCAGGCACACTGCAGCTGCAAAAGGCATCCCAAGGGGAGCGCAAAAGTGACGCAACTTGGCTGCCACCACTGATATTTCCATGAGACCATCCCGAACCATAGGTTGATTTTCCTTCCTAGGGTTAAGGTTTGAGTTACGCCTAGGGTAAGGGTCTATTAACCAGAAAGCCCTGAGTTCCAAGAACACAGCAGCTGCGAAGGACTAGCCAAGAAGAGCGCAAAAGTACCACAACATGCCTGCCTCCACAGCTTTTTCCTTGGGGACATGCCTAATTCCTGGCTGATTTGCCTTTCTCGTCTTAGGGTTGGGGTTCGGCCTAGGGCTAGGATTTTTAAAAGCAGGAAGCCCTGAGTTCCAGGCACACTGGAGCTGTGAAAGGCATCCAAAAGGGAGTGCAAAAGTGCCACAACATGGCTGCTTTCACGGCTTTTTCCTTGGCAAGAAGCCTAACACCAGGCTGATTTGCCTTCCCAGGGTTACTGTTAGGCTTAGGCCTAGGGCTAGGATTTTTAAAACTAGGAAGCCCTGGGCTCCAGGCACACTGCAGCTGTTCAAGGCATCCCAAGGGGAGTACAAAAGTGCAACAACATGGCAGCTTTCACAGCTTTTTCCTTGGCACCATCCCTATACCTAGGCTGATTTATCTGCCTAGGGTTAGGGTTAGGCTTCAGCCTAGGGCTTGAATTTTTTTTAACCAGGAAGCCCTGAGTTCCAGGCTTACTTCATCTGCCAAAGGCATCCCAAAGGGAGTGCAGAAGTGCCACAACATGGCTGCTTTCACGGCTTTTCCCTTAGGAAGAACCCTAATACCCGGCTGATTTACCTTCCTAGGGTTACTGTTAGGCTTAGGCCTAGGACTTTTAAAACCAGGAAGCCCTGGGCTCCAGGCACACTGCAGCTGCAAAAGGCATCCCAAGGAGAGCGCAAAAGTGACGCAACTTGGCTGCCACCACTGATATTTCCATGAGACCATCCCGAACCATAGGCTGATTTTCCTTCCTAGGGTTAAGGTTTGAGTTACGCCTAGGGTAAGGGTTCTATTAACCAGCAAGCCCTGAGTTCCAAGAACACAGCAGCTGCGAAGGACTAGCCAAGAAGAGCGCAAAAGTACCACAACATGCCTGCCTCCACAGCTTTTTCCTTGGGGACATGCCTAATTCCTGGCTGATTTGCCTTTCTCGTCATAGGGTTGGGGTTCGGCCTAGGGCTAGGATTTTTAAAATCAGGAAGCCCTGAGTTCCAGGCACACTGGAGCTGTGAAAGGCATCCAAAAGGGAGTGCAAAAGTGCCACAACATGGCTGCTTTCACGGCTTTTTCCTTGGCAAGAAGCCTAACATCAGGCTGATTTACTTTCCCAGGGTTACTGTTAGGCTTAGGCCTAGGGCTAGGATTTTTGAAACTAGGAAGCCCTTAGCTCCAGGCACACTGCAGCTGTTCAAGGCATCCCAAGGGGAGTACAAAAGTGCAACAACATGGCAGCTTTCACAGCTTTTTCCTTGGCACCATCCCTATACCTAGGCTGATTTATCTGCCTAGGGTTAGGGTTAGGGTTCAGCCTAGGGCTTGGATTTCTTTAACCAGGAAGCCCTGAGTTCCAGGCTTACTTCATCTGCCAAAGGCATCCCAAAGGGAGTGCAGAAGTGCCACAACATGGCTGCTTTCACGGCTTTTTCCTTGGCAAGAAGCCTAACATCAGGCTGATTTACTTTCCCAGGGTTACTGTTAGGCTTAGGCCTAGGGCTAGGATTTTTGAAACTAGGAAGCCCTTAGCTCCAGGCACACTGCAGCTGTTCAAGGCATCCCAAGGGGAGTACAAAAGTGCAACAACATGGCAGCTTTCACAGCTTTTTCCTTGGCACCATCCCTATACCTGGGCTGATTTATCTGCCTAGGGTTAGGGTTAGGGTTCAGCCTAGGGCTTGAATTTTTTTTACCAGGAAGCCCTGAGTTCCAGGCTTACTTCATCTGCCAAAGGCATCCCAAAGGGAGTGCAGAAGTGCCACAACATGGCTGCTTTCACGGCTTTTCCCTTAGGAAGAACCCTAATACCCGGCTGATTTACCTTCCTAGGGTTACTGTTAGGCTTAGGCCTAGGACTTTTAAAACCAGGAAGCCCTGGGCTCCAGGCACACTGCAGCTGCGAAAGGCATCCCAAGGGGAGCGCAAAAGTGACGCAACTTGGCTGCCACCACTGATATTTCCATGAGACCATCCCGAACCATAGGCTGATTTTCCTTCCTAGGGTTAAGGTTTGAGTTACGCCTAGGGTAAGGGTTCTATTAACCAGAAAGCCCTGAGTTCCAAGAACACAGCAGCTGCGAAGGACTAGCCAAGAAGAGCGCAAAAGTACCACAACATGCCTGCCTCCACAGCTTTTTCCTTGGGGACATGCCTAATTCCTGGCTGATTTGCCTTTCTCGTCATAGGGTTGGGGTTCGGCCTAGGGCTAGGATTTTTAAAAGCAGGAAGCCCTGAGTTCCAGGCACACTGGAGCTGTGAAAGGCATCCAAAAGGGAGTGCAGAAGTGCCACAACATGGCTGCTTTCACGGCTTGTTCCTTGGCAAGACGCCTAACACCAGGCTGACTTACCTTCCCAGGGTTACTATTAGGCTTAGGCCTAGGGCTAGGATTTTTAAAACTAGGAAGCCCTTAGCTCCAGGCACACTGCAGCTGTTCAAGGCATCCCAAGGGGAGTACAAAAGTGCAACAACATGGCAGCTTTCACAGCTTTTTCCTTGGCACCATCCCTATACCTAGGCTGATTTATCTGCCTAGGGTTAGGGTTAGGGTTCAGCCTAGGGCTTGAATTTCTTTAACCAGGAAGCCCTGAGTTCCAGGCTTACTTCATCTGCCAAAGGCATCCCAAAGGGAGTGCAGAAGTGCCACAACATGGCTGCTTTCACGGCTTTTCCCTTAGGAAGAACCCTAATACCCGGCTGATTTACCTTCCTAGGGTTACTGTTAGGCTTAGGCCTAGGACTTTTAAAACCAGGAAGCCCTGGGCTCCAGGCACACTGCAGCTGCAAAAGGCATCCCAAGGGGAGCGCAAAAGTGACGCAACTTGGCTGCCACCACTGATATTTCCATGAGACCATCCCGAACCATAGGTTGATTTTCCTTCCTAGGGTTAAGGTTTGAGTTACGCCTAGGGTAAGGTTCTATTAACCAGAAAGCCCTGAGTTCCAAGAACACAGCAGCTGCGAAGGACTAGCCAAGAAGAGCGCAAAAGTACCACAACATGCCTGCCTCCACAGCTTTTTCCTTGGGGACATGCCTAATTCCTGGCTGATTTGCCTTTCTCGTCTTAGGGTTGGGGTTCGGCCTAGGGCTAGGATTTTTAAAAGCAGGAAGCCCTGAGTTCCAGGCACACTGGAGCTGTGAAAGGCATCCAAAAGGGAGTGCAAAAGTGCCACAACATGGCTGCTTTCACGGCTTTTTCCTTGGCAAGAAGCCTAACATCAGGCTGATTTACCTTCCCTGGGTTACTGTTAGGCATAGGCCTAGGGCTAGGATTTTTGAAACTAGGAAGCCCTTAGCTCCAGGCACACTGCAGCTGTTCAAGGCATCCCAAGGGGAGTACAAAAGTGCAACAACATGGCAGCTTTCACAGCTTTTTCCTTGGCAAGAAGCCTAACACCAGGCTGATTTACTTTCCCAGGGTTACTGTTAGGCTTAGGCCTAGGGCTAGGATTTTTGAAACTAGGAGGCCCTTAGCTCCAGGCACACTGCAGCTGTTCAAGGCATCCCAAGGGGAGTACAAAAGTGCAACAACATGGCAGCTTTCACAGCTTTTTCCTTGGCAAGAAGCCTAACATCAGGCTGATTTACTTTCCCAGGGTTACTGTTAGGCTTAGGCCTAGGGCTAGGATTTTTGAAACTAGGAAGCCCTTAGCTCCAGGCACACTGCAGCTTTTCAAGGCATCCCAAGGGGAGTACAAAAGTGCAACAACATGGCAGCTTTCACAGCTTTTTCCTTGGCACCATCCCTATACCTAGGCTGATTTATCTGCCTAGGGTTAGGGTTAGGGTTCAGCCTAGGGCTTGGATTTCTTTAACCAGGAAGCCCTGAGTTCCAGGCTTACTTCATCTGCCAAACGCATCCCAAAGGGAGTGCAGAAGTGCCACAACATGGCTGCTTTCACGGCTTTTTCCTTGGCAAGAAGCCTAACATAAGGCTGATTTACCTTCCCAGGGTTACTGTTAGGCTTAGGCCTAGGGCTAGGATTTTTGAAACTAGGAAGCCCTTAGCTCCAGGCACACTGCAGCTGTTCAAGGCATCCCAAGGGGACTACAAAAGTGCAACAACATGGCTGCTTTCACGGCTTTTCCCTTAGGAAGAACCCTAATACCCGGCTGATTTACCTTCCTAGGGTTACTGTTAGGCTTAGGCCTAGGACTTTTAAAACCAGGAAGCCCTGGGCTCCAGGCACACTGCAGCTGCGAAAGGCATCCCAAGGGGAGCGCAAAAGTGACGCAACTTTGCTGCCACCACTGATATTTCCATGAGACCATCCCGAACCATAGGTTGATTTTCCTTCCTAGGGTTAAGGTTTGAGTTACGCCTAGGGTAAGGGTTCTATTAACCAGAAAGCCCTGAGTTCCAAGAACACAGCAGCTGCGAAGGACTAGCCAAGAAGAGCGCAAAAGTACCACAACATGCCTGCCTCCACAGCTTTTTCCTTGGGGACATGCCTAATTCCTGGCTGATTTGCCTTTCTCATCATAGGGTTGGGGTTCGGCCTAGGGCTAGGATTTTTAAAATCAGGAAGCCCTGAGTTCCAGGCACACTGGAGCTGTGAAAGGCATCCAAAAGGGAGTGCAAAAGTGCCACAACATGGCTGCTTTCACGGCTTTTTCCTTGGCAAGAAGCCTAACATCAGGCTGATTTACTTTCCCAGGGTTACTGTTAGGCTTAGGCCTAGGGCTAGGATTTTTGAAACTAGGAAGCCCTTAGCTCCAGGCACACTGCAGCTGTTCAAGGCATCCCAAGGGGAGTACAAAAGTGCAACAACATGGCAGCTTTCACAGCTTTTTCCTTGGCACCATCCCTATACCTAGGCTGATTTATCTGCCTAGGGTTAGGGTTAGGGTTCAGCCTAGGGCTTGGATTTCTTTAACCAGGAAGCCCTGAGTTCCAGGCTTACTTCATCTGCCAAAGGCATCCCAAAGGGAGTGCAGAAGTGCCACAACATGGCTGCTTTCACGGCTTTTCCCTTAGGAAGAACCCTAATACCCGGCTGATTTACCTTCCTAGGGTTACTGTTAGGCTTAGGCCTAGGACTTTTAAAACCAGGAAGCCCTGGGCTCCAGGCACACTGCAGCTGTGAAAGGCATCCCAAGGGGAGCGCAAAAGTGACGCAACTTGGCTGCCACCACTGATATTTCCATGAGACCATCCCGAACCATAGGTTGATTTTCCTTCCTAGGGTTAAGGTTTGAGTTACGCCTAGGGTAAGGGTTCTATTAACCAGAAAGCCCTGAGTTCCAAGAACACAGCAGCTGCGAAGGACTAGCCAAGAAGAGCGCAAAAGTACCACAACATGCCTGCCTCCACAGCTTTTTCCTTGGGGACATGCCTAATTCCTGGCTGATTTGCCTTTCTCGTCTTAGGGTTGGGGTTCGGCCTAGGGCTAGGATTTTTAAAATCAGGAAGCCCTGAGTTCCAGGCACACTGGAGCTGTGAAAGGCATCCAAAAGGGAGTGCAAAAGTGCCACAACATGGCTGCTTTCACGGCTTTTTCCTTGGCAAGAAGCCTAACATCAGGCTGATTTACTTTCCCAGGGTTACTGTTAGGCTTAGGCCTAGGGCTAGGATTTTTGAAACTAGGAAGCCCTTAGCTCCAGGCACACTGCAGCTGTTCAAGGCATCCCAAGGGGAGTACAAAAGTGCAACAACATGGCAGCTTTCACAGCTTTTTCCTTGGCACCATCCCTATACCTAGGCTGATTTATCTGCCTAGGGTTAGGGTTAGGGTTCAGCCTAGGGCTTGGATTTCTTTAACCAGGAAGCCCTGAGTTCCAGGCTTACTTCATCTGCCAAAGGCATCCCAAAGGGAGTGCAGAAGTGCCACAACATGGCTGCTTTCACGGCTTTTACCTTGGCAAGAAGCCTAACATCAGGCTGATTTACTTTCCCAGGGTTACTGTTAGGCTTAGGCCTAGGGCTAGGATTTTTGAAACTAGGAAGCCCTTAGCTCCAGTCACACTGCAGCTGCGAAAGGCATCCAAAGGGGAGCGCAAAAGTGACGCAACTTGGCTGCCACCACTGATATTTCCATGAGACCATCCCGAACCATAGGCTGATTTTCCTTCCTAGGGTTAAGGTTTGAGTTACGCCTAGGGAAAGGGTTCTATTAACCAGAAAGCCCTGAGTTCCAAGAACACAGCAGCTGCGAAGGACTAGCCAAGAAGAGCGCAAAAGTACCACAACATGCCTGCCTCCACAGCTTTTTCCTTGGGGACATGCCTAATTCCTGGCTGATTTGCCTTTCTCGTCTTAGGGTTGGGGTTCGGCCTAGGGCTAGGATTTTTAAAAGCAGGAAGCCCTGAGTTCCAGGCACACTGGAGGTGTGAAAGGCATCCAAAAGGGAGTGCAGAAGTGCCACAACATGGCTGCTTTCACGGCTTGTTCCTTGGCAAGACGCCTAACACCAGGCTGACTTACCTTCCCAGGGTTACTATTAGGCTTAGGCCTAGGGCTACGATTTTTAAAACTAGGAAGCCCTTAGCTCCAGGCACACTGCAGCTGTTCAAGGCATCCCAAGGGGAGTACAAAAGTGCAACAACATGGCAGCTTTCACAGCTTTTTCCTTGGCACCATCCCTATACCTAGGCTGATTTATCTGCCTAGGGTTAGGGTTAGGGTTCAGCCTAGGGCTTGAATTTCTTTAACCAGGAAGCCCTGAGTTCCAGGCTTACTTCATCTGCCAAAGGCATCCCAAAGGGAGTGCAGAAGTGCCACAACATGGCTGCTTTCACGGCTTTTCCCTTAGGAAGAACCCTAATACCCGGCTGATTTACCTTCCTAGGGTTACTGTTAGGCTTAGGCCTAGGACTTTTAAAACCAGGAAGCCCTGGGCTCCAGGCACACTGCAGCTGTGAAAGGCATCCCAAGGGGAGCGCAAAAGTGACGCAACTTGGCTGCCACCACTGATATTTCCATGAGACCATCCCGAACCATAGGTTGATTTTCCTTCCTAGGGTTAAGGTTTGAGTTACGCCTAGGGTAAGGGTCTATTAACCAGAAAGCCCTGAGTTCCAAGAACACAGCAGCTGCGAAGGACTACCCAAGAAGAGCGCAAAAGTACCACAACATGCCTGCCTCCACAGCTTTTTCCTTGGGGACATGCCTAATTCCTGGCTGATTTGCCTTTCTCGTCATAGGGTTGCGGTTCGGCCTAGGGCCAGGATTTTTAAAAGCAGGAAGCCCTGAGTTCCAGGCACACTGCAGCTGTGAAAGGCATCCAAAAGGGAGTGCAAAAGTGCCACAACATGGCTGCTTTCACGGCTTTTTCCTTGGCAAGAAGCCTAACACCAGGCTGATTTACTTTCCCAGGGTTACTGTTAGGCTTAGGCCTAGGGCTAGGATTTTTGAAACTAGGAGGCCCTTAGCTCCAGGCACACTGCAGCTGTTCAAGGCATCCCAAGGGGAGTACAAAAGTGCAACAACATGGCAGCTTTCACAGCTTTTTCCTTGGCAAGAAGCCTAACACCAGGCTGATTTACTTTCCCAGGGTTACTGTTAGGCTTAGGCCTAGGGCTAGGATTTTTGAAACTAGGAAGCCCTTAGCTCCAGGCACACTGCAGCTGTTCAAGGCATCCCAAGGGGAGTACAAAAGTGCAACAACATGGCAGCTTTCACAGCTTTTTCCTTGGCACCATCCCTATACCTAGGCTGATTTATCTGCCTAGGGTTAGGGTTAGGGTTCAGCCTAGGGCTTGGATTTCTTTAACCAGGAAGCCCTGAGTTCCAGGCTTACTTCATCTGCCAAAGGCATCCCAAAGGGAGTGCAGAAGTGCCACAACATGGCTGCTTTCACGGCTTTTTCCTTGGCAAGAAGCCTAACATAAGGCTGATTTACCTTCCCAGGGTTACTGTTAGGCTTAGGCCTAGGGCTAGGATTTTTGAAACTAGGAAGCCCTTAGCTCCAGGCACACTGCAGCTGTTCAAGGCATCCCAAGGGGACTACAAAAGTGCAACAACATGGCTGCTTTCACGGCTTTTCCCTTAGGAAGAACCCTAATACCCGGCTGATTTACCTTCCTAGGGTTACTGTTAGGCTTAGGCCTAGGACTTTTAAAACCAGGAAGCCCTGGGCTCCAGGCACACTGCAGCTGCGAAAGGCATCCAAAGGGGAGCGCAAAAGTGACGCAACTTGGCTGCCACCACTGATATTTCCATGAGACCATCCCGAACCATAGGTTGATTTTCCTTCCTAGGGTTAAGGTTTGAGTTACGCCTAGGGTAAGGGTTCTATTAACCAGAAAGCCCTGAGTTCCAAGAACACAGCAGCTGCGAAGGACTAGCCAAGAAGAGCGCAAAAGTACCACAACATGCCTGCCTCCACAGCTTTTTCCTTGGGGACATGCCTAATTCCTGGCTGATTTGCCTTTCTCATCATAGGGTTGGGGTTCGGCCTAGGGCTAGGATTTTTAAAATCAGGAAGCCCTGAGTTCCAGGCACACTGGAGCTGTGAAAGGCATCCAAAAGGGAGTGCAAAAGTGCCACAACATGGCTGCTTTCACGGCTTTTTCCTTGGCAAGAAGCCTAACATCAGGCTGATTTACTTTCCCAGGGTTACTGTTAGGCTTAGGCCTAGGGCTAGGATTTTTGAAACTAGGAAGCCCTTAGCTCCAGGCACACTGCAGCTGTTCAAGGCATCCCAAGGGGAGTACAAAAGTGCAACAACATGGCAGCTTTCACAGCTTTTTCCTTGGCACCATCCCTATACCTAGGCTGATTTATCTGCCTAGGGTTAGGGTTAGGGTTCAGCCTAGGGCTTGGATTTCTTTAACCAGGAAGCCCTGAGTTCCAGGCTTACTTCATCTGCCAAAGGCATCCCAAAGGGAGTGCAGAAGTGCCACAACATGGCTGCTTTCACGGCTTTTTCCTTGGCAAGAAGCCTAACATCAGGCTGATTTACTTTCCCAGGGTTACTGTTAGGCTTAGGCCTAGGGCTAGGATTTTTGAAACTAGGAAGCCCTTAGCTCCAGGCACACTGCAGCTGTTCAAGGCATCCCAAGGGGAGTACAAAAGTGCAACAACATGGCAGCTTTCACAGCTTTTTCCTTGGCACCATCCCTATACCTGGGCTGATTTATCTGCCTAGGGTTAGGGTTAGGGTTCAGCCTAGGGCTTGAATTTTTTTTACCAGGAAGCCCTGAGTTCCAGGCTTACTTCATCTGCCAAAGGCATCCCAAAGGGAGTGCAGAAGTGCCACAACATGGCTGCTTTCACGGCTTTTCCCTTAGGAAGAACCCTAATACCCGGCTGATTCACCTTCCTAGGGTTACTGTTAGGCTTAGGCCTAGGACTTTTAAAACCAGGAAGCCCTGGGCTCCAGGCACACTGCAGCTGCAAAAGGCATCCCAAGGGGAGCGCAAAAGTGATGCAACTTGGCTGCCACCACTGATATTTCCATGAGACCATCCCGAACCATAGGTTGATTTTCCTTCCTAGGGTTAAGGTTTGAGTTACGCCTAGGGTAAGGGTCTATTAACCAGAAAGCCCTGAGTTCCAAGAACACAGCAGCTGCGAAGGACTAGCCAAGAAGAGCGCAAAAGTACCACAACATGCCTGCCTCCACAGCTTTTTCCTTGGGGACATGCCTAATTCCTGGCTGATTTGCCTTTCTCGTCTTAGGGTTGCGGTTCGGCCTAGGGCTAGGATTTTTAAAAGCAGGAAGCCCTGAGTTCCAGGCACACTGGAGCTGTGAAAGGCATCCAAAAGGGAGTGCAAAAGTGCCACAACATGGCTGCTTTCACGGCTTTTTCCTTGGCAAGAAGCCTAACACCAGGCTGATTTGCCTTCCCAGGGTTACTGTTAGGCTTAGGCCTAGGGCTAGGATTTTTAAAACTAGGAAGCCCTTAGCTCCAGGCACACTGCAGCTGTTCAAGGCATCCCAAGGGGAGTACAAAAGTGCAACAACATGGCAGCTTTCACAGCTTTTTCCTTGGCACCATCCCTATACCTGGGCTGATTTATCTGCCTAGGGTTAGGGTTAGGCTTCAGCCTAGGGCTTGAATTTTTTTTAACCAGGAAGCCCTGAGTTCCAGGCTTACTTCATCTGCCAAAGGCATCCCAAAGGGAGTGCAGAAGTGCCACAACATGGCTGCTTTCACGGCTTTTCCCTTAGGAAGAACCCTAATACCCGGCTGATTTACCTTCCTAGGGTTACTGTTAGGCTTAGGCCTAGGACTTTTAAAACCAGGAAGCCCTGGGCTCCAGGCACACTGCAGCTGTGAAAGGCATCCCAAGGGCAGCGCAAAAGTGACGCAACTTGGCTGCCACCACTGATATTTCCATGAGACCATCCCGAACCATAGGATGATTTTCCTTCCTAGGGTTAAGCTTTGAGTTACGCCTAGGGTAAGGGTTCTATTAACCAGAAAGCCCTGAGTTCCAAGAACACAGCAGCTGCGAAGGACTAGCCAAGAAGAGCGCAAAAGTACCACAACATGCCTGCCTCCACAGCTTTTTCCTTGGGGACATGCCTAATTCCTGGCTGATTTGCCTTTCTCGTCTTAGGGTTGGGGTTCGGCCTAGGGCTAGGATTTTTAAAATCAGGAAGCCCTGAGTTCCAGGCACACTGGAGCTGTGAAAGGCATCCAAAAGGGAGTGCAAAAGTGCCACAACATGGCTGCTTTCACGGCTTTTTCCTTGGCAAGAAGCCTAACATCAGGCTGATTTACTTTCCCAGGGTTACTGTTAGGCTTAGGCCTAGGGCTAGGATTTTTGAAACTAGGAAGCCCTTAGCTCCAGGCACACTGCAGCTGTTCAAGGCATCCCAAGGGGAGTACAAAAGTGCAACAACATGGCAGCTTTCACAGCTTTTTCCTTGGCACCATCCCTATACCTAGGCTGATTTATCTGCCTAGGGTTAGGGTTAGGGTTCAGCCTAGGGCTTGGATTTCTTTAACCAGGAAGCCCTGAGTTCCAGGCTTACTTCATCTGCCAAAGGCATCCCAAAGGGAGTGCAGAAGTGCCACAACATGGCTGCTTTCACGGCTTTTTCCTTGGCAAGAAGCCTAACATCAGGCTGATTTACTTTCCCAGGGTTACTGTTAGGCTTAGGCCTAGGGCTAGGATTTTTGAAACTAGGAAGCCCTTAGCTCCAGGCACACTGCAGCTGTTCAAGGCATCCCAAGGGGAGTACAAAAGTGCAACAACATGGCAGCTTTCACAGCTTTTTCCTTGGCACCATCCCTATACCTGGGCTGATTTATCTGCCTAGGGTTAGGGTTAGGGTTCAGCCTAGGGCTTGAATTTTTTTTACCAGGAAGCCCTGAGTTCCAGGCTTACTTCATCTGCCAAAGGCATCCCAAAGGGAGTGCAGAAGTGCCACAACATGGCTGCTTTCACGGCTTTTCCCTTAGGAAGAACCCTAATACCCGGCTGATTTACCTTCCTAGGGTTACTGTTAGGCTTAGGCCTAGGACTTTTAAAACCAGGAAGCCCTGGGCTCCAGGCACACTGCAGCTGCGAAAGGCATCCCAAGGGGAGCGCAAAAGTGACGCAACTTGGCTGCCACCACTGATATTTCCATGAGACCATCCCGAACCATAGGCTGATTTTCCTTCCTAGGGTTAAGGTTTGAGTTACGCCTAGGGTAAGGGCTCTATTAACCAGAAAGCCCTGAGTTCCAAGAACACAGCAGCTGCGAAGGACTAGCCAAGAAGAGCGCAAAAGTACCACAACATGCCTGCCTCCACAGCTTTTTCCTTGGGGACATGCCTAATTCCTGGCTGATTTGCCTTTCTCGTCATAGGGTTGGGGTTCGGCCTAGGGCTAGGATTTTTAAAAGCAGGAAGCCCTGAGTTCCAGGCACACTGGAGCTGTGAAAGGCATCCAAAAGGGAGTGCAGAAGTGCCACAACATGGCTGCTTTCACGGCTTGTTCCTTGGCAAGACGCCTAACACCAGGCTGACTTACCTTCCCAGGGTTACTATTAGGCTTAGGCCTAGGGCTAGGATTTTTAAAACTAGGAAGCCCTTAGCTCCAGGCACACTGCAGCTGTTCAAGGCATCCCAAGGGGAGTACAAAAGTGCAACAACATGGCAGCTTTCACAGCTTTTTCCTTGGCACCATCCCTATACCTAGGCTGATTTATCTGCCTAGGGTTAGGGTTAGGGTTCAGCCTAGGGCTTGAATTTCTTTAACCAGGAAGCCCTGAGTTCCAGGCTTACTTCATCTGCCAAAGGCATCCCAAAGGGAGTGCAGAAGTGCCACAACATGGCTGCTTTCACGGCTTTTCCCTTAGGAAGAACCCTAATACCCGGCTGATTTACCTTCCTAGGGTTACTGTTAGGCTTAGGCCTAGGACTTTTAAAACCAGGAAGCCCTGGGCTCCAGGCACACTGCAGCTGCAAAAGGCATCCCAAGGGGAGCGCAAAAGTGACGCAACTTGGCTGCCACCACTGATATTTCCATGAGACCATCCCGAACCATAGGTTGATTTTCCTTCCTAGGGTTAAGGTTTGAGTTACGCCTAGGGTAAGGGTCTATTAACCAGCAAGCCCTGAGTTCCAAGAACACAGCAGCTGCGAAGGACTAGCCAAGAAGAGCGCAAAAGTACCACAACATGCCTGCCTCCACAGCTTTTTCCTTGTGGACATGCCTAATTCCTGGCTGATTTGCCTTTCTCGTCTTAGGGTTGCGGTTTGGCTTAGGGCCAGGATTTTTAAAAGCAGGAAGGCCTGAGTTCCAGGCACACTGCAGCTGTGAAAGGCATCCAAAAGGGAGTGCAAAAGTGCCACAACATGGCTGCTTTCACGGCTTTTTCCTTGGCAAGAAGCCTAACACCAGGCTGATTTACTTTCCCAGGGTTACTGTTAGGCTTAGGCCTAGGGCTAGGATTTTTGAAACTAGGAGGCCCTTAGCTCCAGGCACACTGCAGCTGTTCAAGGCATCCCAAGGGGAGTACAAAAGTGCAACAACATGGCAGCTTTCACAGCTTTTTCCTTGGCAAGAAGCCTAACACCAGGCTGATTTACTTTCCCAGGGTTACTGTTAGGCTTAGGCCTAGGGCTAGGATTTTTGAAACTAGGAAGCCCTTAGCTCCAGGCACACTGCAGCTGTTCAAGGCATCCCAAGGGGAGTACAATAGTGCAACAACATGGCAGCTTTCACAGCTTTTTCCTTGGCACCATCCCTATACCTAGGCTGATTTATCTGCCTAGGGTTAGGGTTAGGGTTCAGCCTAGGGCTTGGATTTCTTTAACCAGGAAGCCCTGAGTTCCAGGCTTACTTCATCTGCCAAAGGCATCCCAAAGGGAGTGCAGAAGTGCCACAACATGGCTGCTTTCACGGCTTTTTCCTTGGCAAGAAGCCTAACATAAGGCTGATTTACCTTCCCAGGGTTACTGTTAGGCTTAGGCCTAGGGCTAGGATTTTTGAAACTAGGAAGCCCTTAGCTCCAGGCACACTGCAGCTGTTCAAGGCATCCCAAGGGGACTACAAAAGTGCAACAACATGGCTGCTTTCACGGCTTTTCCCTTAGGAAGAACCCTAATACCCGGCTGATTTACCTTCCTAGGGTTACTGTTAGGCTTAGGCCTAGGACTTTTAAAACCAGGAAGCCCTGGGCTCCAGGCACACTGCAGCTGTGAAAGGCATCCCAAGGGCAGCGCAAAAGTGACGCAACTTGGCTGCCACCACTGATATTTCCATGAGACCATCCCGAACCATAGGATGATTTTCCTTCCTAGGGTTAAGGTTTGAGTTACGCCTAGGGTAAGGGTTCTATTAACCAGAAAGCCCTGAGTTCCAAGAACACAGCAGCTGCGAAGGACTAGCCAAGAAGAGCGCAAAAGTACCACAACATGCCTGCCTCCACAGCTTTTTCCTTGGGGACATGCCTAATTCCTGGCTGATTTGCCTTTCTCGTCTTAGGATTGGGGTTCGGCCTAGGGCTAGGATTTTTAAAATCAGGAAGCCCTGAGTTCCAGGCACACTGGAGCTGTGAAAGGCATCCAAAAGGGAGTGCAAAAGTGCCACAACATGGCTGCTTTCACGGCTTTTTCCTTGGCAAGAAGCCTAACATCAGGCTGATTTACTTTCCCAGGGTTACTGTTAGGCTTAGGCCTAGGGCTAGGATTTTTGAAACTAGGAAGCCCTTAGCTCCAGGCACACTGCAGCTGTTCAAGGCATCCCAAGGGGAGTACAAAAGTGCAACAACATGGCAGCTTTCACAGCTTTTTCCTTGGCACCATCCCTATACCTAGGCTGATTTATCTGCCTAGGGTTAGGGTTAGGGTTCAGCCTAGGGCTTGGATTTCTTTAACCAGGAAGCCCTGAGTTCCAGGCTTACTTCATCTGCCAAAGGCATCCCAAAGGGAGTGCAGAAGTGCCACAACATGGCTGCTTTCACGGCTTTTTCCTTGGCAAGAAGCCTAACATCAGGCTGATTTACTTTCCCAGGGTTACTGTTAGGCTTAGGCCTAGGGCTAGGATTTTTGAAACTAGGAAGCCCTTAGCTCCAGGCACACTGCAGCTGTTCAAGGCATCCCAAGGGGAGTACAAAAGTGCAACAACATGGCAGCTTTCACAGCTTTTTCCTTGGCACCATCCCTATACCTGGGCTGATTTATCTGCCTAGGGTTAGGGTTAGGGTTCAGCCTAGGGCTTGAATTTTTTTTACCAGGAAGCCCTGAGTTCCAGGCTTACTTCATCTGCCAAAGGCATCCCAAAGGTAGTGCAGAAGTGCCACAACATGGCTGCTTTCACGGCTTTTCCCTTAGGAAGAACCCTAATACCCGGCTGATTTACCTTCCTAGGGTTACTGTTAGGCTTAGGCCTAGGACTTTTAAAACCAGGAAGCCCTGGGCTCCAGGCACACTGCAGCTGCGAAAGGCATCCCAAGGGCAGCGCAAAAGTGACGCAACTTGGCTGCCACCACTGATATTTCCATGAGACCATCCCGAACCATAGGTTGATTTTCCTTCCTAGGGTTAAGGTTTGAGTTACGCCTAGGGTAAGGGTTCTATTAACCAGAAAGCCCTGAGTTCCAAGAACACAGCAGCTGCGAAGGACTAGCCAAGAAGAGCGCAAAAGTACCACAACATGCCTGCCTCCACAGCTTTTTCCTTGGGGACATGCCTAATTCCTGGCTGATTTGCCTTTCTCATCATAGGGTTGGGGTTCGGCCTAGGGCTAGGATTTTTAAAAGCAGGAAGCCCTGAGTTCCAGGCACACTGGAGCTGTGAAAGGCATCCAAAAGGGATTGCAAAAGTGCCACAACATGGCTGCTTTCACGGCTTTTTCCTTGGCAAGACGCCTAACACCAGGCTGACTTACCTTCCCAGGGTTACTATTAGGCTTAAGCCTAGGGCTACGATTTTTAAAACTAGGAAGCCCTTAGCTCCAGGCACACTGCAGCTGTTCAAGGCATCCCAAGGGGAGTACAAAAGTGCAACAACATGGCAGCTTTCACAGCTTTTTCCTTGGCACCATCCCTATACCTAGGCTGATTTATCTGCCTAGGGTTAGGGTTAGGGTTCAGCCTAGGGCTTGAATTTCTTTAACCAGGAAGCCCTGAGTTCCAGGCTTACTTCATCTGCCAAAGGCATCCCAAAGGGAGTGCAGAAGTGCCACAACATGGCTGCTTTCACGGCTTTTCCCTTAGGAAGAACCCTAATACCCGGCTGATTTACCTTCCTAGGGTTACTGTTAGGCTTAGGCCTAGGACTTTTAAAACCAGGAAGCCCTGGGCTCCAGGCACACTGCAGCTGCAAAAGGCATCCCAAGGGGAGCGCAAAAGTGACGCAACTTGGCTGCCACCACTGATATTTCCATGAGACCATCCCGAACCATAGGTTGATTTTCCTTCCTAGGGTTAAGGTTTGAGTTACGCCTAGGGTAAGGGTCTATTAACCAGAAAGCCCTGAGTTCCAAGAACACAGCAGCTGCGAAGGACTAGCCAAGAAGAGCGCAAAAGTACCACAACATGCCTGCCTCCACAGCTTTTTCCTTGGGGACATGCCTAATTCCTGGCTGATTTGCCTTTCTCGTCTTAGGGTTGGGGTTCGGCCTAGGGCTAGGATTTTTAAAAGCAGGAAGCCCTGAGTTCCAGGCACACTGGAGCTGTGAAAGGCATCCAAAAGGGAGTGCAAAAGTGCCACAACATGGCTGCTTTCACGGCTTTTTCCTTGGCAAGAAGCCTAACACCAGGCTGACATACTTTCCCAGGGTTACTGTTAGGCTTAGGCCTAGGGCTAGGATTTTTGAAACTAGGAAGCCCTGGGCTCCAGGCACACTGCAGCTGTTCAAGGCATCCCAAGGGGAGTACAAAAGTGCAACAACATGGCAGCTTTCACAGCTTTTTCCTTGGCACCATCCCTATACCTAGGCTGATTTATCTGCCTAGGGTTAGGGTTAGGGTTCAGCCTAGGGCTTGGATTTCTTTAACCAGGAAGCCCTGAGTTCCAGGCTTACTTCATCTGCCAAAGGCATCCCAAAGGGAGTGCAGAAGTGCCACAACATGGCTGCTTTCACGGCTTTTCCCTTAGGAAGAACCCTAATACCCGGCTGATTTACCTTCCTAGGGTTACTGTTAGGCTTAGGCCTAGGACTTTTAAAACCAGGAAGCCCTGGGCTCCAGGCACACTGCAGCTGCGAAAGGCATCCCAAGGGGAGCGCAAAAGTGACGCAACTTGGCTGCCACCACTGATATTTCCATGAGACCATCCCGAACCATAGGCTGATTTTCCTTCCTAGGGTTAAGGTTTGAGTTACGCCTAGGGTAAGGGTTCTATTAACCAGCAAGCCCTGAGTTCCAAGAACACAGCAGCTGCGAAGGACTAGCCAAGAAGAGCGCAAAAGTACCACAACATGCCTGCCTCCACAGCTTTTTCCTTGGGGACATGCCTAATTCCTGGCTGATTTGCCTTTCTCGTCTTAGGGTTGGGGTTCGGCCTAGGGCTAGGATTTTTAAAATCAGGAAGCCCTGAGTTCCAGGCACACTGGAGCTGTGAAAGGCATCCAAAAGGGAGTGCAAAAGTGCCACAACATGGCTGCTTTCACGGCTTTTTCCTTGGCAAGAAGCCTAACATCAGGCTGATTTACTTTCCCAGGGTTACTGTTAGGCTTAGGCCTAGGGCTAGGATTTTTGAAACTAGGAAGCCCTTAGCTCCAGGCACACTGCAGCTGTTCAAGGCATCCCAAGGGGAGTACAAAAGTGCAACAACATGGCCGCTTTCACAGCTTTTTCCTTGGCACCATCCCTATACCTAGGCTGATTTATCTGCCTAGGGTTAGGGTTAGGGTTCAGCCTAGGGCTTGGATTTCTTTAACCAGGAAGCCCTGAGTTCCAGGCTTACTTCATCTGCCAAAGGCATCCCAAAGGGAGTGCAGAAGTGCCACAACATGGCTGCTTTCACGGCTTTTTCCTTGGCAAGAAGCCTAACATCAGGCTGATTTACTTTCCCAGGGTTACTGTTAGGCTTAGGCCTAGGGCTAGGATTTTTGAAACTAGGAAGCCCTTAGCTCCAGGCACACTGCAGCTGTTCAAGGCATCCCAAGGGGAGTACAAAAGTGCAACAACATGGCAGCTTTCACAGCTTTTTCCTTGGCACCATCCCTATACCTAGGCTGATTTAACTGCCTAGGGTTAGGGTTAGGGTTCAGCCTAGGGCTTGAATTTCTTTAACCAGGAAGCCCTGAGTTCCAGGCTTACTTCATCTGCCAAAGGCATCCCAAAGGGAGTGCAGAAGTGCCACAACATGGCTGCTTTCACGGCTTTTCCCTTAGGAAGAACCCTAATACCCGGCTGATTTACCTTCCTAGGGTTACTGTTAGGCTTAGGCCTAGGACTTTTAAAACCAGGAAGCCCTGGGCTCCAGGCACACTGCAGCTGCGAAAGGCATCCCAAGGGGAGCGCAAAAGTGACGCAACTTGGCTGCCACCACTGATATTTCCATGAGACCATCCCGAACCATAGGATGATTTTCCTTCCTAGGGTTAAGGTTTGAGTTACGCCTAGTGTAAGGGTTCTATTAACCAGAAAGCCCTGAGTTCCAAGAACACATCAGCTGCGAAGGACTAGCCAAGAAGAGCGCAAAAGTACCACAACATGCCTGCCTCCACAGCTTTTTCCTTGGGGACATGCCTAATTCCTGGCTGATTTGCCTTTCTCGTCTTAGGGTTGGGGTTCGGCCTAGGGCTAGGATTTTTAAAATCAGGAAGCCCTGAGTTCCAGGCACACTGGAGCTGTGAAAGGCATCCAAAAGGGAGTGCAAAAGTGCCACAACATGGCTGCTTTCACGGCTTTTTCCTTGGCAAGAAGCCTAACATCAGGCTGATTTACTTTCCCAGGCTTACTGTTAGGCTTAGGCCTAGGGCTAGGATTTTTGAAACTAGGAAGCCCTTAGCTCCAGGCACACTGCAGCTGTTCAAGGCATCCCAAGGGGAGTACAAAAGTGCAACAACATGGCAGCTTTCACAGCTTTTTCCTTGGCACCATCCCTATACCTAGGCTGATTTATCTGCCTAGGGTTAGGGTTAGGGTTCAGCCTAGGGCTTGGATTTCTTTAACCAGGAAGCCCTGAGTTCCAGGCTTACTTCATCTGCCAAAGGCATCCCAAAGGGAGTGCAGAAGTGCCACAACATGGCTGCTTTCACGGCTTTTTCCTTGGCAAGAAGCCTAACATCAGGCTGATTTACTTTCCCAGGGTTACTGTTAGGCTTAGGCCTAGGGCTAGGATTTTTGAAACTAGGAAGCCCTTAGCTCCAGGCACACTGCAGCTGTTCAAGGCATCCCAAGGGGAGTACAAAAGTGCAACAACATGGCAGCTTTCACAGCTTTTTCCTTGGCACCATCCCTATACCTGGGCTGATTTATCTGCCTAGGGTTAGGGTTAGGGTTCAGCCTAGGGCTTGAATTTTTTTTACCAGGAAGCCCTGAGTTCCAGGCTTACTTCATCTGCCAAAGGCATCCCAAAGGTAGTGCAGAAGTGCCACAACATGGCTGCTTTCACGGCTTTTCCCTTAGGAAGAACCCTAATACCCGGCTGATTTACCTTCCTAGGGTTACTGTTAGGCTTAGGCCTAGGACTTTTAAAACCAGGAAGCCCTGGGCTCCAGGCACACTGCAGCTGCGAAAGGCATCCCAAGGGCAGCGCAAAAGTGACGCAACTTGGCTGCCACCACTGATATTTCCATGAGACCATCCCGAACCATAGGTTGATTTTCCTTCCTAGGGTTAAGGTTTGAGTTACGCCTAGGGTAAGGGTTCTATTAACCAGAAAGCCCTGAGTTCCAAGAACACAGCAGCTGCGAAGGACTAGCCAAGAAGAGCGCAAAAGTACCACAACATGCCTGCCTCCACAGCTTTTTCCTTGGGGACATGCCTAATTCCTGGCTGATTTGCCTTTCTCATCATAGGGTTGGGGTTCGGCCTAGGGCTAGGATTTTTAAAAGCAGGAAGCCCTGAGTTCCAGGCACACTGGAGCTGTGAAAGGCATCCAAAAGGGATTGCAAAAGTGCCACAACATGGCTGCTTTCACGGCTTTTTCCTTGGCAAGACGCCTAACACCAGGCTGACTTACCTTCCCAGGGTTACTATTAGGCTTAAGCCTAGGGCTACGATTTTTAAAACTAGGAAGCCCTTAGCTCCAGGCACACTGCAGCTGTTCAAGGCATCCCAAGGGGAGTACAAAAGTGCAACAACATGGCAGCTTTCACAGCTTTTTCCTTGGCACCATCCCTATACCTAGGCTGATTTATCTGCCTAGGGTTAGGGTTAGGGTTCAGCCTAGGGCTTGAATTTCTTTAACCAGGAAGCCCTGAGTTCCAGGCTTACTTCATCTGCCAAAGGCATCCCAAAGGGAGTGCAGAAGTGCCACAACATGGCTGCTTTCACGGCTTTTCCCTTAGGAAGAACCCTAATACCCGGCTGATTTACCTTCCTAGGGTTACTGTTAGGCTTAGGCCTAGGACTTTTAAAACCAGGAAGCCCTGGGCTCCAGGCACACTGCAGCTGCAAAAGGCATCCCAAGGGGAGCGCAAAAGTGACGCAACTTGGCTGCCACCACTGATATTTCCATGAGACCATCCCGAACCATAGGTTGATTTTCCTTCCTAGGGTTAAGGTTTGAGTTACGCCTAGGGTAAGGGTCTATTAACCAGAAAGCCCTGAGTTCCAAGAACACAGCAGCTGCGAAGGACTACCCAAGAAGAGCGCAAAAGTACCACAACATGCCTGCCTCCACAGCTTTTTCCTTGGGGACATGCCTAATTCCTGGCTGATTTGCCTTTCTCGTCTTAGGGTTGGGGTTCGGCCTAGGGCTAGGATTTTTAAAAGCAGGAAGCCCTGAGTTCCAGGCACACTGGAGCTGTGAAAGGCATCCAAAAGGGAGTGCAAAAGTGCCACAACATGGCTGCTTTCACGGCTTTTTCCTTGGCAAGAAGCCTAACACCAGGCTGACATACTTTCCCAGGGTTACTGTTAGGCTTAGGCCTAGGGCTAGGATTTTTGAAACTAGGAAGCCCTGGGCTCCAGGCACACTGCAGCTGTTCAAGGCATCCCAAGGGGAGTACAAAAGTGCAACAACATGGCAGCTTTCACAGCTTTTTCCTTGGCACCATCCCTATACCTAGGCTGATTTATCTGCCTAGGGTTAGGGTTAGGGTTCAGCCTAGGGCTTGGATTTCTTTAACCAGGAAGCCCTGAGTTCCAGGCTTACTTCATCTGCCAAAGGCATCCCAAAGGGAGTGCAGAAGTGCCACAACATGGCTGCTTTCACGGCTTTTCCCTTAGGAAGAACCCTAATACCCGGCTGATTTACCTTCCTAGGGTTACTGTTAGGCTTAGGCCTAGGACTTTTAAAACCAGGAAGCCCTGGGCTCCAGGCACACTGCAGCTGCGAAAGGCATCCCAAGGGGAGCGCAAAAGTGACGCAACTTGGCTGCCACCACTGATATTTCCATGAGACCATCCCGAACCATAGGATGATTTTCCTTCCTAGGGTTAAGGTTTGAGTTACGCCTAGGGTAAGGGTTCTATTAACCAGAAAGCCCTGAGTTCCAAGAACACATCAGCTGCGAAGGACTAGCCAAGAAGAGCGCAAAAGTACCACAACATGCCTGCCTCCACAGCTTTTTCCTTGGGGACATGCCTAATTCCTGGCTGATTTGCCTTTCTCGTCTTAGGGTTGGGGTTCGGCCTAGGGCTAGGATTTTTAAAATCAGGAAGCCCTGAGTTCCAGGCACACTGGAGCTGTGAAAGGCATCCAAAAGGGAGTGCAAAAGTGCCACAACATGGCTGCTTTCACGGCTTTTTCCTTGGCAAGAAGCCTAACATCAGGCTAATTTACTTTCCCAGGCTTACTGTTAGGCTTAGGCCTAGGGCTAGGATTTTTGAAACTAGGAAGCCCTTAGCTCCAGGCACACTGCAGCTGTTCAAGGCATCCCAAGGGGAGTACAAAAGTGCAACAACATGGCAGCTTTCACAGCTTTTTCCTTGGCACCATCCCTATACCTAGGCTGATTTATCTGCCTAGGGTTAGGGTTAGGGTTCAGCCTAGGGCTTGGATTTCTTTAACCAGGAAGCCCTGAGTTCCAGGCTTACTTCATCTGCCAAAGGCATCCCAAAGGGAGTGCAGAAGTGCCACAACATGGCTGCTTTCACGGCTTTTTCCTTGGCAAGAAGCCTAACATCAGGCTGATTTACTTTCCCAGGGTTACTGTTAGGCTTAGGCCTAGGGCTAGGATTTTTGAAACTAGGAAGCCCTTAGCTCCAGGCACACTGCAGCTGTTCAAGGCATCCCAAGGGGAGTACAAAAGTGCAACAACATGGCAGCTTTCACAGCTTTTTCCTTGGCACCATCCCTATACCTGGGCTGATTTATCTGCCTAGGGTTAGGGTTAGGGTTCAGCCTAGGGCTTGAATTTTTTTTACCAGGAAGCCCTGAGTTCCAGGCTTACTTCATCTGCCAAAGGCATCCCAAAGGTAGTGCAGAAGTGCCACAACATGGCTGCTTTCACGGCTTTTCCCTTAGGAAGAACCCTAATACCCGGCTGATTTACCTTCCTAGGGTTACTGTTAGGCTTAGGCCTAGGACTTTTAAAACCAGGAAGCCCTGGGCTCCAGGCACACTGCAGCTGCGAAAGGCATCCCAAGGGCAGCGCAAAAGTGACGCAACTTGGCTGCCACCACTGATATTTCCATGAGACCATCCCGAACCATAGGTTGATTTTCCTTCCTAGGGTTAAGGTTTGAGTTACGCCTAGGGTAAGGGTTCTATTAACCAGAAAGCCCTGAGTTCCAAGAACACAGCAGCTGCGAAGGACTAGCCAAGAAGAGCGCAAAAGTACCACAACATGCCTGCCTCCACAGCTTTTTCCTTGGGGACATGCCTAATTCCTGGCTGATTTGCCTTTCTCATCATAGGGTTGGGGTTCGGCCTAGGGCTAGGATTTTTAAAAGCAGGAAGCCCTGAGTTCCAGGCACACTGGAGCTGTGAAAGGCATCCAAAAGGGAGTGCAAAAGTGCCACAACATGGCTGCTTTCACGGCTTTTTCCTTGGCAAGACGCCTAACACCAGGCTGACTTACCTTCCCAGGGTTACTATTAGGCTTAAGCCTAGGGCTACGATTTTTAAAACTAGGAAGCCCTTAGCTCAAGGCACACTGCAGCTGTTCAAGGCATCCCAAGGGGAGTACAAAAGTGCAACAACATGGCAGCTT
This sequence comes from Ammospiza caudacuta, assembly GCF_027887145.1. NCBI lineage: Eukaryota > Metazoa > Chordata > Aves > Passeriformes > Passerellidae > Ammospiza > Ammospiza caudacuta. The sequence goes on from NW_026682919.1 coordinate 51,418, forward strand.
TCACAGCTTTTTCCTTGGCACCATCCCTATACCTAGGCTGATTTATCTGCCTAGGGTTAGGGTTAGGGTTCAGCCTAGGGCTTGAATTTCTTTAACCAGGAAGCCCTGAGTTCCAGGCTTACTTCATCTGCCAAAGGCATCCCAAAGGGAGTGCAGAAGTGCCACAACATGGCTGCTTTCACGGCTTTTCCCTTAGGAAGAACCCTAATACCCGGCTGATTTACCTTCCTAGGGTTACTGTTAGGCTTAGGCCTAGGACTTTTAAAACCAGGAAGCCCTGGGCTCCAGGCACACTGCAGCTGCAAAAGGCATCCCAAGGGGAGCGCAAAAGTGACGCAACTTGGCTGCCACCACTGATATTTCCATGAGACCATCCCGAACCATAGGTTGATTTTCCTTCCTAGGGTTAAGGTTTGAGTTACGCCTAGGGTAAGGGTCTATTAACCAGAAAGCCCTGAGTTCCAAGAACACAGCAGCTGCGAAGGACTACCCAAGAAGAGCGCAAAAGTACCACAACATGCCTGCCTCCACAGCTTTTTCCTTGGGGACATGCCTAATTCCTGGCTGATTTGCCTTTCTCGTCTTAGGGTTGGGGTTCGGCCTAGGGCTAGGATTTTTAAAAGCAGGAAGCCCTGAGTTCCAGGCACACTGCAGCTGTGAAAGGCATCCAAAAGGGAGTGCAAAAGTGCCACAACATGGCTGCTTTCACGGCTTTTTCCTTGGCAAGAAGCCTAACACCAGGCTGACATACTTTCCCAGGGTTACTGTTAGGCTTAGGCCTAGGGCTAGGATTTTTGAAACTAGGAAGCCCTGGGCTCCAGGCACACTGCAGCTGTTCAAGGCATCCCAAGGGGAGTACAAAAGTGCAACAACATGGCAGCTTTCACAGCTTTTTCCTTGGCACCATCCCTATACCTAGGCTGATTTATCTGCCTAGGGTTAGGGTTAGGGTTCAGCCTAGGGCTTGGATTTCTTTAACCAGGAAGCCCTGAGTTCCAGGCTTACTTCATCTGCCAAAGGCATCCCAAAGGGAGTGCAGAAGTGCCACAACATGGCTGCTTTCACGGCTTTTCCCTTAGGAAGAACCCTAATACCCGGCTGATTTACCTTCCTAGGGTTACTGTTAGGCTTAGGCCTAGGACTTTTAAAACCAGGAAGCCCTGGGCTCCAGGCACACTGCAGCTGCGAAAGGCATCCCAAGGGCAGCGCAAAAGTGACGCAACTTGGCTGCCACCACTGATATTTCCATGAGACCATCCCGAACCATAGGCTGATTTTCCTTCCTAGGGTTAAGGTTTGAGTTACGCCTAGGGTAAGGGTTCTATTAACCAGAAAGCCCTGAGTTCCAAGAACACAGCAGCTGCGAAGGACTAGCCAAGAAGAGCGCAAAAGTACCACAACATGCCTGCCTCCACAGCTTTTTCCTTGGGGACATGCCTAATTCCTGGCTGATTTGCCTTTCTCGTCTTAGGGTTGGGGTTCGGCCTAGGGCTAGGATTTTTAAAATCAGGAAGCCCTGAGTTCCAGGCACACTGGAGCTGTGAAAGGCATCCAAAAGGGAGTGCAAAAGTGCCACAACATGGCTGCTTTCACGGCTTTTTCCTTGGCAAGAAGCCTAACATCAGGCTGATTTACTTTCCCAGGGTTACTGTTAGGCTTAGGCCTAGGGCTAGGATTTTTGAAACTAGGAAGCCCTTAGCTCCAGGCACACTGCAGCTGTTCAAGGCATCCCAAGGGGAGTACAAAAGTGCAACAACATGGCAGCTTTCACAGCTTTTTCCTTGGCACCATCCCTATACCTAGGCTGATTTATCTGCCTAGGGTTAGGGTTAGGGTTCAGCCTAGGGCTTGGATTTCTTTAACCAGGAAGCCCTGAGTTCCAGGCTTACTTCATCTGCCAAAGGCATCCCAAAGGGAGTGCAGAAGTGCCACAACATGGCTGCTTTCACGGCTTTTTCCTTGGCAAGAAGCCTAACATCAGGCTGATTTACTTTCCCAGGCTTACTGTTAGGCTTAGGCCTAGGGCTAGGATTTTTGAAACTAGGAAGCCCTTAGCTCCAGGCACACTGCAGCTGTTCAAGGCATCCCAAGGGGAGTACAAAAGTGCAACAACATGGCAGCTTTCACAGCTTTTTCCTTGGCACCATCCCTATACCTAGGCTGATTTAACTGCCTAGGGTTAGGGTTAGGGTTCAGCCTAGGGCTTGAATTTCTTTAACCAGGAAGCCCTGAGTTCCAGGCTTACTTCATCTGCCAAAGGCATCCCAAAGGGAGTGCAGAAGTGCCACAACATGGCTGCTTTCACGGCTTTTCCCTTAGGAAGAACCCTAATACCCGGCTGATTTACCTTCCTAGGGTTACTGTTAGGCTTAGGCCTAGGACTTTTAAAACCAGGAAGCCCTGGGCTCCAGGCACACTGCAGCTGCGAAAGGCATCCCAAGGGGAGCGCAAAAGTGATGCAACTTGGCTGCCACCACTGATATTTCCATGAGACCATCCCGAACCATAGGCTGATTTTCCTTCCTAGGGTTAAGGTTTGAGTTACGCCTAGGGTAAGGGTTCTATTAACCAGAAAGCCCTGAGTTCCAAGAACACAGCAGCTGCGAAGGACTAGCCAAGAAGAGCGCAAAAGTACCACAACATGCCTGCCTCCACAGCTTTTTCCTTGGGGACATGCCTAATTCCTGGCTGATTTGCCTTTCTCGTCTTAGGGTTGGGGTTCGGCCTAGGGCTAGGATTTTTAAAAGCAGGAAGCCCTGAGTTCCAGGCACACTGGAGCTGTGAAAGGCATCCAAAAGGGAGTGCAAAAGTGCCACAACATGGCTGCTTTCACGGCTTTTTCCTTGGCAAGAAGCCTAACATCAGGCTGATTTACTTTCCCAGGCTTACTGTTAGGCTTAGGCCTAGGGCTAGGATTTTTGAAACTAGGAAGCCCTTAGCTCCAGGCACACTGCAGCTGTTCAAGGCATCCCAAGGGGAGTACAAAAGTGCAACAACATGGCAGCTTTCACAGCTTTTTCCTTGGCACCATCCCTATACCTAGGCTGATTTATCTGCCTAGGGTTAGGGTTAGGGTTCAGCCTAGGGCTTGGATTTCTTTAACCAGGAAGCCCTGAGTTCCAGGCTTACTTCATCTGCCAAAGGCATCCCAAAGGGAGTGCAGAAGTGCCACAACATGGCTGCTTTCACGGCTTTTTCCTTGGCAAGAAGCCTAACATCAGGCTGATTTACTTTCCCAGGGTTACTGTTAGGCTTAGGCCTAGGGCTAGGATTTTTGAAACTAGGAAGCCCTTAGCTCCAGGCACACTGCAGCTGTTCAAGGCATCCCAAGGGGAGTACAATAGTGCAACAACATGGCAGCTTTCACAGCTTTTTCCTTGGCACCATCCCTATACCTAGGCTGATTTATCTGCCTAGGGTTAGGGTTAGGGTTCAGCCTAGGGCTTGGATTTCTTTAACCAGGAAGCCCTGAGTTCCAGGCTTACTTCATCTGCCAAAGGCATCCCAAAGGGAGTGCAGAAGTGCCACAACATGGCTGCTTTCACGGCTTTTCCCTTAGAAAGAACCCTAATACCCGGCTGATTTACCTTCCTAGGGTTACTGTTAGGCTTAGGCCTAGGACTTTTAAAACCAGGAAGCCCTGGGCTCCAGGCACACTGCAGCTGCGAAAGGCATCTCAAGGGGAGCGCAAAAGTGACGCAACTTGGCTGCCACCACTGATATTTCCATGAGACCATCCCGAACCATAGGTTGATTTTCCTTCCTAGGCTTAAGGTTTGAGTTACGCCTAGGGTAAGGGTTCTATTAACCAGAAAGCCCTGAGTTCCAAGAACACAGCAGCTGCGAAGGACTAGCCAAGAAGAGCGCAAAAGTACCACAACATGCCTGCCTCCACAGCTTTTTCCTTGGGGACATGCCTAATTCCTGGCTGATTTGCCTTTCTCGTCTTAGGGTTGCGGTTCGGCCTAGGGCTAGGATTTTTAAAATCAGGAAGCCCTGAGTTCCAGGCACACTGGAGCTGTGAAAGGCATCCAAAAGGGAGTGCAAAAGTGCCACAACATGGCTGTTTCACGGCTTTTTCCTTGGCAAGAAGCCTAACACCAGGCTGACATACTTTCCCAGGGTTACTGTTAGGCTTAGGCCAAGGGCTAGGATTTTTGAAACTAGGAAGCCCTTAGCTCCAGGCACACTGCAGCTGTTCAAGGCATCCCAAGGGGAGTACAAAAGTGCAACAACATGGCAGCTTTCACAGCTTTTTCCTTGGCACCATCCCTATACCTAGGCTGATTTATCTGCCTAGGGTTAGGGTTAGGGTTCAGCCTAGGGCTTGGATTTCTTTAACCAGGAAGCCCTGAGTTCCAGGCTTACTTCATCTGCCAAAGGCATCCCAAAGGGAGTGCAGAAGTGCCACAACATGGCTGCTTTCACGGCTTTTTCCTTGGCAAGAAGCCTAACACCAGGCTGACATACTTTCCCAGTGTTACTGTTAGGCTTAGGCCTAGGGCTAGGATTTTTGAAACTAGGAAGCCCTTAGCTCCAGGCACACTGCAGCTGTTCAAGGCATCCCAAGGGGAGTACAAAAGTGCAACAACATGGCAGCTTTCACAGCTTTTCCTTGGCACCATCCCTATACCTAGGCTGATTTATCTGCCTAGGGTTAGGGTTAGGGTTCAGCCTAGGGCTTGGATTTCTTTAACCAGGAAGCCCTGAGTTCCAGGCTTACTTCATCTGCCAAAGGCATCCCAAAGGGAGTGCAGAAGTGCCACAACATGGCTGCTTTCACGGCTTTTCCCTTAGGAAGAACCCTAATACCCGGCTGATTTACCTTCCTAGGGTTACTGTTAGGCTTAGGCCTAGGACTTTTAAAACCAGGAAGCCCTGGGCTCCAGGCACACTGCAGCTGCAAAAGGCATCCCAAGGGGAGCGCAAAAGTGACGCAACTTGGCTGCCACCACTGATATTTCCATGAGACCATCCCGAACCATAGGCTGATTTTCCTTCCTAGGGTTAAGGTTTGAGTTACGCCTAGGGTAAGGGTTCTATTAACCAGAAAGCCCTGAGTTCCAAGAACACAGCAGCTGCGAAGGACTAGCCAAGAAGAGCGCAAAAGTACCACAACATGCCTGCCTCCACAGCATTTTCCTTGGGGACATGCCTAATTCCTGGCTGATTTGCCTTTCTCGTCTTAGGGTTGGGGTTCGGCCTAGGGCTAGGATTTTTAAAAGCAGGAAGCCCTGAGTTCCAGGCACACTGGAGCTGTGAAAGGCATCCAAAAGGGAGTGCAAAAGTGCCACAACATGGCTGCTTTCACGGCTTTTTCCTTGGCAAGAAGCCTAACACCAGGCTGATTTGCCTTCCCAGGGTTACTGTTAGGCTTAGGCCTAGGGCTAGGATTTTTAAAACTAGGAAGCCCTGGGCTCCAGGCACACTGCAGCTGTTCAAGGCATCCCAAGGGGAGTACAAAAGTGCAACAACATGGCAGCTTTCACAGCTTTTTCCTTGGCACCATCCCTATACCTAGGCTGATTTATCTGCCTAGGGTTAGGGTTAGGGTTCAGCCTAGGGCTTGGATTTCTTTAACCAGGAAGCCCTGAGTTCCAGGCTTACTTCATCTGCCAAAGGCATCCCAAAGGGAGTGCAGAAGTGCCACAACATGGCTGCTTTCACGGCTTTTTCCTTGGCAAGAAGCCTAACATCAGGCTGATTTACTTTCCCAGGGTTACTGTTAGGCTTAGGCCTAGGGCTAGGATTTTTGAAACTAGGAAGCCCTTAGCTCCAGGCACACTGCAGCTGTTCAAGGCATCCCAAGGGGAGTACAATAGTGCAACAACATGGCAGCTTTCACAGCTTTTTCCTTGGCACCATCCCTATACCTGGGCTGATTTATCTGCCTAGGGTTAGGGTTAGGGTTCAGCCTAGGGCTTGAATTTTTTTAACCAGGAAGCCCTGAGTTCCAGGCTTACTTCATCTGCCAAAGGCATCCCAAAGGGAGTGCAGAAGTGCCACAACATGGCTGCTTTCACGGCTTTTCCCTTAGAAAGAACCCTAATACCCGGCTGATTTACCTTCCTAGGGTTACTGTTAGGCTTAGGCCTAGGACTTTTAAAACCAGGAAGCCCTGGGCTCCAGGCACACTGCAGCTGCGAAAGGCATCTCAAGGGGAGCACAAAAGTGACGCAACTTGGCTGCCACCACTGATATTTCCATGAGACCATCCCGAACCATAGGTTGATTTTCCTTCCTAGGCTTAAGGTTTGAGTTACGCCTAGGGTAAGGGTCTATTAACCAGAAAGCCCTGAGTTCCAAGAACACAGCAGCTGCGAAGGACTAGCCAAGAAGAGCGCAAAAGTACCACAACATGCCTGCCTCCACAGCTTTTTCCTTGGGGACATGCCTAATTCCTGGCTGATTTGCCTTTCTCGTCTTAGGGTTGGGGTTCGGCCTAGGGCTAGGATTTTTAAAATCAGGAAGCCCTGAGTTCCAGGCAAACTGCAGCTGTGAAAGGCATCCAAAAGGGAGTGCAAAAGTGCCACAACATGGCTGCTTTCACGGCTTTTTCCTTGGCAAGAAGTAACACCAGGCTGACATACTTTCCCAGGGTTACTGTTAGGCTTAGGCCTAGGGCTAGGATTTTTGAAACTAGGAAGCCCTGGGCTCCAGGCACACTGCAGCTGTTCAAGGCATCCCAAGGGGAGTACAAAAGTGCAACAACATGGCAGCTTTCACAGCTTTTTCCTTGGCACCATCCCTATACCTAGGCTGATTTATCTGCCTAGGGTTAGGGTTAGGGTTCAGCCTAGGGCTTGGATTTCTTTAACCAGGAAGCCCTGAGTTCCAGGCTTACTTCATCTGCCAAAGGCATCCCAAAGGGAGTGCAGAAGTGCCACAACATGGCTGCTTTCACGGCTTTTCCCTTAGGAAGAACCCTAATACCCGGCTGATTTACCTTCCTAGGGTTACTGTTAGGCTTAGGCCTAGGACTTTTAAAACCAGGAAGCCCTGGGCTCCAGGCACACTGCAGCTGCAAAAGGCATCCCAAGGGGAGCGCAAAAGTGACGCAACTTGGCTGCCACCACTGATATTTCCATGAGACCATCCCGAACCATAGGTTGATTTTCCTTCCTAGGGTTAAGCTTTGAGTTACGCCTAGGGTAAGGGTTCTATTAACCAGAAAGCCCTGAGTTCCAAGAACACAGCAGCTGCGAAGGACTAGCCAAGAAGAGCGCAAAAGTACCACAACATGCCTGCCTCCACAGCTTTTTCCTTGGGGACATGCCTAATTCCTGGCTGATTTGCCTTTCTCGTCTTAGGGTTGGGGTTTGGCCTAGGGCTAGGATTTTTAAAAGCAGGAAGCCCTGAGTTCCAGGCACACTGGAGCTGTGAAAGGCATCCAAAAGGGAGTGCAAAAGTGCCACAACATGGCTGTTTCACGGCTTTTTCCTTGGCAAGAAGCCTAACATCAGGCTGATTTACTTTCCCAGGGTTACTGTTAGGCTTAGGCCTAGGGCTAGGATTTTTGAAACTAGGAAGCCCTTAGCTCCAGGCACACTGCAGCTGTTCAAGGCATCCCAAGGGGAGTACAAAAGTGCAACAACATGGCAGCTTTCACAGCTTTTTCCTTGGCACCATCCCTATACCTAGGCTGATTTATCTGCCTAGGGTTAGGGTTAGGGTTCAGCCTAGGGCTTGGATTTCTTTAACCAGGAAGCCCTGAGTTCCAGGCTTACTTCATCTGCCAAAGGCATCCCAAAGGGAGTGCAGAAGTGCCACAACATGGCTGCTTTCACGGCTTTTTCCTTGGCAAGAAGCCTAACACCAGGCTGACATACTTTCCCAGGGTTACTGTTAGGCTTAGGCCTAGGGCTAGGATTTTTGAAACTAGGAAGCCCTGGGCTCCAGGCACACTGCAGCTGCAAAAGGCATCCCAAGGGGAGTACAAAAGTGCAACAACATGGCAGCTTTCACAGCTTTTCCTTGGCACCATCCCTATACCTAGGCTGATTTATCTGCCTAGGGTTAGGGTTAGGGTTCAGCCTAGGGCTTGGATTTCTTTAACCAGGAAGCCCTGAGTTCCAGGCTTACTTCATCTGCCAAAGGCATCCCAAAGGGAGTGCAGAAGTGCCACAACATGGCTGCTTTCACGGCTTTTCCCTTAGGAAGAACCCTAATACCCGGCTGATTTACCTTCCTAGGGTTACTGTTAGGCTTAGGCCTAGGACTTTTAAAACCAGGAAGCCCTGGGCTCCAGGCACACTGCAGCTGCGAAAGGCATCCCAAGGGGAGCGCAAAAGTGACGCAACTTGGCTGCCACCACTGATATTTCCATGAGACCATCCCGAACCATAGGCTGATTTTCCTTCCTAGGGTTAAGGTTTGAGTTACGCCTAGGGTAAGGGTCTATTAACCAGAAAGCCCTGAGTTCCAAGAACACAGCAGCTGCGAAGGACTAGCCAAGAAGAGCGCAAAAGTACCACAACATGCCTGCCTCCACAGCTTTTTCCTTGGGGACATGCCTAATTCCTGGCTGATTTGCCTTTCTCGTCATAGGGTTGGGGTTCGGCCTAGGGCTAGGATTTTTAAAAGCAGGAAGCCCTGAGTTCCAGGCACACTGGAGCTGTGAAAGGCATCCAAAAGGGAGTGCAAAAGTGCCACAACATGGCTGCTTTCACGGCTTTTTCCTTGGCAAGAAGCCTAACACCAGGCTGACATACTTTCCCAGGGTTACTGTTAGGCTTAGGCCTAGGGCTAGGATTTTTGAAACTAGGAAGCCCTGGGCTCCAGGCACACTGCAGCTGTTCAAGGCATCCCAAGGGGAGTACAAAAGTGCAACAACATGGCAGCTTTCACAGCTTTTTCCTTGGCACCATCCCTATACCTAGGTTGATTTATCTGCCTAGGGTTAGGGTTAGGGTTCAGCCTAGGGCTTGGATTTCTTTAACCAGGAAGCCCTGAGTTCCAGGCTTACTTCATCTGCCAAAGGCATCCCAAAGGGAGTGCAGAAGTGCCACAACATGGCTGCTTTCACGGCTTTTCCCTTAGGAAGAACCCTAATACCCGGCTGATTTACCTTCCTAGGGTTACTGTTAGGCTTAGGCCTAGGACTTTTAAAACCAGGAAGCCCTGGGCTCCAGGCACACTGCAGCTGCAAAAGGCATCCCAAGGGGAGTGCAAAAGTGCAACAACATGGCAGCTTTCACAGCTTTTCCTTGGCACCATCCCTATACCTAGGCTGATTTATCTGCCTAGGGTTAGGGTTAGGGTTCAGCCTAGGGCTTGGATTTCTTTAACCAGGAAGCCCTGAGTTCCAGGCTTACTTCATCTGCCAAAGGCATCCCAAAGGGAGTGCAGAAGTGCCACAACATGGCTGCTTTCACGGCTTTTCCCTTAGGAAGAACCCTAATACCCGGCTGATTTACCTTCCTAGGGTTACTGTTAGGCTTAGGCCTAGGACTTTTAAAACCAGGAAGCCCTGGGCTCCAGGCACACTGCAGCTGCAAAAGGCATCCCAAGGGGAGCGCAAAAGTGACGCAACTTGGCTGCCACCACTGATATTTCCATGAGACCATCCCGAACCATAGGCTGATTTTCCTTCCTAGGGTTAAGGTTTGAGTTACGCCTAGGGTAAGGGTCTATTAACCAGAAAGCCCTGAGTTCCAAGAACACAGCAGCTGCGAAGGACTAGCCAAGAAGAGCGCAAAAGTACCACAACATGCCTGCCTCCACAGCTTTTTCCTTGGGGACATGCCTAATTCCTGGCTGATTTGCCTTTCTCGTCTTAGGGTTGGGGTTCGGCCTAGGGCTAGGATTTTTAAAATCAGGAAGCCCTGAGTTCCAGGCACACTGGAGCTGTGAAAGGCATCCAAAAGGGAGTGCAAAAGTGCCACAACATGGCTGTTTCATGGCTTTTTCCTTGGCAAGAAGCCTAACATCAGGCTGATTTACTTTCCCAGGGTTACTGTTAGGCTTAGGCCTAGGGCTAGGATTTTTGAAACTAGGAAGCCCTTAGCTCCAGGCACACTGCAGCTGTTCAAGGCATCCCAAGGGGAGTACAAAAGTGCAACAACATGGCAGCTTTCACAGCTTTTTCCTTGGCACCATCCCTATACCTAGGCTGATTTATCTGCCTAGGGTTAGGGTTAGGGTTCAGCCTAGGGCTTGGATTTCTTTAACCAGGAAGCCCTGAGTTCCAGGCTTACTTCATCTGCCAAAGGCATCCCAAAGGGAGTGCAGAAGTGCCACAACATGGCTGCTTTCACGGCTTTTCCCTTAGGAAGAACCCTAATACCCGGCTGATTTACCTTCCTAGGGTTACTGTTAGGCTTAGGCCTAGGACTTTTAAAACCAGGAAGCCCTGGGCTCCAGGCACACTGCAGCTGCGAAAGGCATCCCAAGGGGAGCGCAAAAGTGACGCAACTTGGCTGCCACCACTGATATTTCCATGAGACCATCCCGAACCATAGGCTGATTTTCCTTCCTAGGGTTAAGGTTTGAGTTACGCCTAGGGTAAGGGTTCTATTAACCAGAAAGCCCTGAGTTCCAAGAACACAGCAGCTGCGAAGGACTAGCCAAGAAGAGCGCAAAAGTACCACAACATGCCTGCCTCCACAGCTTTTTCCTTGGGGACATGCCTAATTCCTGGCTGATTTGCCTTTCTCGTCTTAGGGTTGGGGTTCGGCCTAGGGCTAGGATTTTTAAAATCAGGAAGCCCTGAGTTCCAGGCACACTGGAGCTGTGAAAGGCATCCAAAAGGGAGTGCAAAAGTGCCACAACATGGCTGCTTTCACGGCTTTTTCCTTGGCAAGAAGCCTAACATCAGGCTGATTTACTTTCCCAGGGTTACTGTTAGGCTTAGGCCTAGGGCTAGGATTTTTGAAACTAGGAAGCCCTTAGCTCCAGGCACACTGCAGCTGTTCAAGGCATCCCAAGGGGAGTACAAAAGTGCAACAACATGGCAGCTTTCACAGCTTTTTCCTTGGCACCATCCCTATACCTAGGCTGATTTATCTGCCTAGGGTTAGGGTTAGGGTTCAGCCTAGGGCTTGAATTTTTTTTACCAGGAAGCCCTGAGTTCCAGGCTTACTTCATCTGCCAAAGGCATCCCAAAGGGAGTGCAGAAGTGCCACAACATGGCTGCTTTCACGGCTTTTCCCTTAGGAAGAACCCTAATACCCGGCTGATTTACCTTCCTAGGGTTACTGTTAGGCTTAGGCCTAGGACTTTTAAAACCAGGAAGCCCTGGGCTCCAGGCACACTGCAGCTGCAAAAGGCATCCCAAGGGGAGCGCAAAAGTGACGCAACTTGGCTGCCACCACTGATATTTCCATGAGACCATCCCGAACCATAGGCTGATTTTCCTTCCTAGGGTTAAGGTTTGAGTTACGCCTAGGGTAAGGGTTCTATTAACCAGAAAGCCCTGAGTTCCAAGAACACAGCAGCTGCGAAGGACTAGCCAAGAAGAGCGCAAAAGTACCACAACATGCCTGCCTCCACAGCTTTTTCCTTGGGGACATGCCTAATTCCTGGCTGATTTGCCTTTCTCGTCATAGGGTTGGGGTTCGGCCTAGGGCTAGGATTTTTAAAAGCAGGAAGCCCTGAGTTCCAGGCACACTGGAGCTGTGAAAGGCATCCAAAAGGGAGTGCAAAAGTGCCACAACATGGCTGCTTTCACGGCTTTTTCCTTGGCAAGAAGCCTAACACCAGGCTGACATACTTTCCCAGGGTTACTGTTAGGCTTAGGCCTAGGGCTAGGATTTTTGAAACTAGGAAGCCCTGGGCTCCAAGCACACTGCAGCTGTTCAAGGCATCCCAAGGGGAGTACAAAAGTGCAACAACATGGCAGCTTTCACAGCTTTTTCCTTGGCACCATCCCTATACCTAGGTTGATTTATCTGCCTAGGGTTAGGGTTAGGGTTCAGCCTAGGGCTTGGATTTCTTTAACCAGGAAGCCCTGAGTTCCAGGCTTACTTCATCTGCCAAAGGCATCCCAAAGGGAGTGCAGAAGTGCCACAACATGGCTGCTTTCACGGCTTTTTCCTTGGCAAGAAGCCTAACACCAGGCTGATTTACTTTCCCAGGGTTACTGTTAGGCTTAGGCCTAGGGCTAGGATTTTTGAAACTAGGAAGCCCTTAGCTCCAGGCACACTGCAGCTGTTCAAGGCATCCCAAGGGGAGTGCAAAAGTGCAACAACATGGCAGCTTTCACAGCTTTTCCTTGGCACCATCCCTATACCTAGGCTGATTTATCTGCCTAGGGTTAGGGTTAGGGTTCAGCCTAGGGCTTGGATTTCTTTAACCAGGAAGCCCTGAGTTCCAGGCTTACTTCATCTGCCAAAGGCATCCCAAAGGGAGTGCAGAAGTGCCACAACATGGCTGCTTTCACGGCTTTTCCCTTAGGAAGAACCCTAATACCCGGCTGATTTACCTTCCTAGGGTTACTGTTAGGCTTAGGCCTAGGACTTTTAAAACCAGGAAGCCCTGGGCTCCAGGCACACTGCAGCTGCAAAAGGCATCCCAAGGGGAGCGCAAAAGTGACGCAACTTGGCTGCCACCACTGATATTTCCATGAGACCATCCCGAACCATAGGCTGATTTTCCTTCCTAGGGTTAAGGTTTGAGTTACGCCTAGGGTAAGGGTCTATTAACCAGAAAGCCCTGAGTTCCAAGAACACAGCAGCTGCGAAGGACTAGCCAAGAAGAGCGCAAAAGTACCACAACATGCCTGCCTCCACAGCTTTTTCCTTGGGGACATGCCTAATTCCTGGCTGATTTGCCTTTCTCGTCTTAGGGTTGCGGTTCGGCCTAGGGCTAGGATTTTTAAAATCAGGAAGCCCTGAGTTCCAGGCACACTGGAGCTGTGAAAGGCATCCAAAAGGGAGTGCAAAAGTGCCACAACATGGCTGTTTCATGGCTTTTTCCTTGGCAAGAAGCCTAACATCAGGCTGATTTACTTTCCCAGGGTTACTGTTAGGCTTAGGCCTAGGGCTAGGATTTTTGAAACTAGGAAGCCCTTAGCTCCAGGCACACTGCAGCTGTTCAAGGCATCCCAAGGGGAGTACAAAAGTGCAACAACATGGCAGCTTTCACAGCTTTTTCCTTGGCACCATCCCTATACCTAGGCTGATTTATCTGCCTAGGGTTAGGGTTAGGGTTCAGCCTAGGGCTTGAATGTTTTTTACCAGGAAGCCCTGAGTTCCAGGCTTACTTCATCTGCCAAAGGCATCCCAAAGGGAGTGCAGAAGTGCCACAACATGGCTGCTTTCACGGCTTTTCCCTTAGGAAGAACCCTAATACCCGGCTGATTTACCTTCCTAGGGTTACTGTTAGGCTTAGGCCTAGGACTTTTAAAACCAGGAAGCCCTGGGCTCCAGGCACACTGCAGCTGCAAAAGGCATCCCAAGGAGAGCGCAAAAGTGACGCAACTTGGCTGCCACCACTGATATTTCCATGAGACCATCCCGAACCATAGGCTGATTTTCCTTCCTAGGGATAAGTTTTGAGTTACGCCTAGGGTAAGGGTTCTATTAACCAGAAAGCCCTGAGTTCCAAGAACACAGCAGCTGCGAAGGACTAGCCAAGAAGAGCGCAAAAGTACCACAACATGCCTGCCTCCACAGCTTTTTCCTTGTGGACATGCCTAATTCCTGGCTGATTTGCCTTTCTCGTCTTAGGGTTGGGGTTCGGCCTAGGGCTAGGATTTTTGAAACTAGGAAGCCCTTAGCTCCAGGCACACTGCAGCTGTTCAAGGCATCCCAAGGGGAGTACAAAAGTGCAACAACATGGCAGCTTTCACAGCTTTTTCCTTGGCACCATCCCTATACCTAGGCTGATTTATCTGCCTAGGGTTAGGGTTAGGGTTCAGCCTAGGGCTTGAATTTCTTTAACCAGGAAGCCCTGAGTTCCAGGCTTACTTCATCTGCCAAAGGCATCCCAAAGGGAGTGCAGAAGTGCCACAACATGGCTGCTTTCACGGCTTTTCCCTTAGGAAGAACCCTAATACCCGGCTGATTTACCTTCCTAGGGTTACTGTTAGGCTTAGGCCTAGGACTTTTAAAACCAGGAAGCCCTGGGCTCCAGGCACACTGCAGCTGCAAAAGGCATCCCAAGGGGAGCGCAAAAGTGACGCAACTTGGCTGCCACCACTGATATTTCCATGAGACCATCCCGAACCATAGGTTGATTTTCCTTCCTAGGGTTAAGGTTTGAGTTACGCCTAGGGTAAGGGTCTATTAACCAGAAAGCCCTGAGTTCCAAGAACACAGCAGCTGCGAAGGACTAGCCAAGAAGAGCGCAAAAGTACCACAACATGCCTGCCTCCACAGCTTTTTCCTTGGGGACATGCCTAATTCCTGGCTGATTTGCCTTTCTCGTCTTAGGGTTGGGGTTCGGCCTAGGGCTAGGATTTTTAAAAGCAGGAAGCCCTGAGTTCCAGGCACACTGGAGCTGTGAAAGGCATCCAAAAGGGAGTGCAAAAGTGCCACAACATGGCTGCTATCACGGCTTTTTCCTTGGCAAGAAGCCTAACACCAGGCTGATTTACTTTCCCAGGGTTACTGTTAGGCTTAGGCCTAGGGCTAGGATTTTTGAAACTAGGAGGCCCTTAGCTCCAGGCACACTGCAGCTGTTCAAGGCATCCCAAGGGGAGTACAAAAGTGCAACAACATGGCAGCTTTCACAGCTTTTTCCTTGGCACCATCCCTATACCTAGGCTGATTTATCTGCCTAGGGTTAGGGTTAGGGTTCAGCCTAGGGCTTGGATTTCTTTAACCAGGAAGCCCTGAGTTCCAGGCTTACTTCATCTGCCAAAGGCATCCCAAAGGGAGTGCAGAAGTGCCACAACATGGCTGCTTTCACGGCTTTTTCCTTGGCAAGAAGCCTAACATCAGGCTGATTTACTTTCCCAGGGTTACTCTTAGGCTTAGGCCTAGGGCTAGGATTTTTGAAACTAGGAAGCCCTTAGCTCCAGGCACACTGCAGCTGTTCAAGGCATCCCAAGGGGACTACAAAAGTGCAACAACATGGCTGCTTTCACGGCTTTTCCCTTAGGAAGAACCCTAATACCCGGCTGATTTACCTTCCTAGGGTTACTGTTAGGCTTAGGCCTAGGACTTTTAAAACCAGGAAGCCCTGGGCTCCAGGCACACTGCAGCTGCGAAAGGCATCCCAAGGGGAGCGCAAAAGTGACGCAACTTGGCTGCCACCACTGATATTTCCATGAGACCATCCTGAACCATAGGTTGATTTTCCTTCCTAGGGTTAAGGTTTGAGTTACGCCTAGGGTAAGGGTTCTATTAACCAGAAAGCCCTGAGTTCCAAGAACACAGCAGCTGCGAAGGACTAGCCAAGAAGAGCGCAAAAGTACCACAACATGCCTGCCTCCACAGCTTTTTCCTTGGGGACATGCCTAATTCCTGGCTGATTTGCCTTTCTCGTCTTAGGGTTGGGGTTCGGCCTAGGGCTAGGATTTTTAAAAGCAGGAAGCCCTGAGTTCCAGGCACACTGGAGCTGTGAAAGGCATCCAAAAGGGAGTGCAAAAGTGCCACAACATGGCTGCTTTCACGGCTTTTTCCTTGGCAAGAAGCCTAACACCAGGCTGATTTGCCTTCCCAGGGTTACTGTTAGGCTTAGGCCTAGGGCTAGGATTTTTAAAACTAGGAAGCCCTGGGCTCCAGGCACACTGCAGCTGTTCAAGGCATCCCAAGGGGAGTACAAAAGTGCAACAACATGGCAGCTTTCACAGCTTTTTCCTTGGCACCATCCCTATACCTAGGCTGATTTATCTGCCTAGGGTTAGGGTTAGGCTTCAGCCTAGGGCTTGAATTTTTTTTAACCAGGAAGCCCTGAGTTCCAGGCTTACTTCATCTGCCAAAGGCATCCCAAAGGGAGTGCAGAAGTGCCACAACATGGCTGCTTTCACGGCTTTTCCCTTAGGAAGAACCCTAATACCCGGCTGATTTACCTTCCTAGGGTTACTGTTAGGCTTAGGCCTAGGACTTTTAAAACCAGGAAGCCCTGGGCTCCAGGCACACTGCAGCTGTGAAAGGCATCCCAAGGGCAGCGCAAAAGTGACGCAACTTGGCTGCCACCACTGATATTTCCATGAGACCATCCCGAACCATAGGCTGATTTTCCTTCCTAGGGTTAAGGTTTGAGTTACGCCTAGGGTAAGGGTTCTATTAACCAGAAAGCCCTGAGTTCCAAGAACACAGCAGCTGCGAAGGACTAGCCAAGAAGAGCGCAAAAGTACCACAACATGCCTGCCTCCACAGCTTTTTCCTTGGGGACATGCCTAATTCCTGGCTGATTTGCCTTTCTCGTCTTAGGGTTGGGGTTCGGCCTAGGGCTAGGATTTTTAAAATCAGGAAGCCCTGAGTTCCAGGCACACTGGAGCTGTGAAAGGCATCCAAAAGGGAGTGCAAAAGTGCCACAACATGGCTGCTTTCACGGCTTTTTCCTTGGCAAGAAGCCTAATATCAGGCTGACATACTTTCCCAGGGTTACTGTTAGGCTTAGGCCTAGGGCTAGGATTTTTGAAACTAGGAAGCCCTTAGCTCCAGGCACACTGCAGCTGTTCAAGGCATCCCAAGGGGAGTACAAAAGTGCAACAACATGGCAGCTTTCACAGCTTTTTCCTTGGCACCATCCCTATACCTAGGCTGATTTATCTGCCTAGGGTTAGGGTTAGGGTTCAGCCTAGGGCTTGGATTTCTTTAACCAGGAAGCCCTGAGTTCCAGGCTTACTTCAGCTGCCAAAGGCATCCCAAAGGGAGTGCAGAAGTGCCACAACATGGCTGCTTTCACGGCTTGTTCCTTGGCAAGACGCCTAACACCAGGCTGACTTACCTTCCCAGGGTTACTATTAGGCTTAGGCCTAGGGCTAGGATTTTTAAAACTAGGAAGCCCTGGGCTCCAGGCACACTGCAGCTGTTCAAGGCATCCCAAGGGGAGTACAAAAGTGCAACAACATGGCAGCTTTCACAGCTTTTTCCTTGGCACCATCCCTATACCTAGGCTGATTTATCTGCCTAGGGTTAGGGTTAGGGTTCAGCCTAGGGCTTGAATTTCTTTAACCAGGAAGCCCTGAGTTCCAGGCTTACTTCATCTGCCAAAGGCATCCCAAAGGGAGTGCAGAAGTGCCACAACATGGCTGCTTTCACGGCTTTTCCCTTAGGAAGAACCCTAATACCCGGCTGATTCACCTTCCTAGGGTTACTGTTAGGCTTAGGCCTAGGACTTTTAAAACCAGGAAGCCCTGGGCTCCAGGCACACTGCAGCTGCAAAAGGCATCCCAAGGGGAGCGCAAAAGTGACGCAACTTGGCTGCCACCACTGATATTTCCATGAGACCATCCCGAACCATAGGTTGATTTTCCTTCCTAGGGTTAAGGTTTGAGTTACGCCTAGGGTAAGGGTCTATTAACCAGAAAGCCCTGAGTTCCAAGAACACAGCAGCTGCGAAGGACTAGCCAAGAAGAGCGCAAAAGTACCACAACATGCCTGCCTCCACAGCTTTTTCCTTGGGGACATGCCTAATTCCTGGCTGATTTGCCTTTCTCGTCTTAGGGTTGCGGTTCGGCCTAGGGCCAGGATTTTTAAAAGCAGGAAGCCCTGAGTTCCAGGCACACTGGAGCTGTGAAAGGCATCCAAAAGGGAGTGCAAAAGTGCCACAACATGGCTGCTTTCACGGCTTTTTCCTTGGCAAGAAGCCTAACACCAGGCTGATTTACTTTCCCAGGGTTACTGTTAGGCTTAGGCCTAGGGCTAGGATTTTTGAAACTAGGAGGCCCTTAGCTCCAGGCACACTGCAGCTGTTCAAGGCATCCCAAGGGGAGTACAAAAGTGCAACAACATGGCAGCTTTCACAGCTTTTTCCTTGGCAAGAAGCCTAACACCAGGCTGATTTACTTTCCCAGGGTTACTGTTAGGCTTAGGCCTAGGGCTAGGATTTTTGAAACTAGGAAGCCCTTAGCTCCAGGCACACTGCAGCTGTTCAAGGCATCCCAAGGGGAGTACAAAAGTGCAACAACATGGCAGCTTTCACAGCTTTTTCCTTGGCACCATCCCTATACCTAGGCTGATTTATCTGCCTAGGGTTAGGGTTAGGGTTCAGCCTAGGGCTTGGATTTCTTTAACCAGGAAGCCCTGAGTTCCAGGCTTACTTCATCTGCCAAAGGCATCCCAAAGGGGGTGCAGAAGTGCCACAACATGGCTGCTTTCACGGCTTTTTCCTTGGCAAGAAGCCTAACATCAGGCTGATTTACCTTCCCAGGGTTACTGTTAGGCTTAGGCCTAGGGCTAGGATTTTTGAAACTAGGAAGCCCTTAGCTCCAGGCACACTGCAGCTGTTCAAGGCATCCCAAGGGGACTACAAAAGTGCAACAACATGGCTGCTTTCACGGCTTTTCCCTTAGGAAGAACCCTAATACCCGGCTGATTTACCTTCCTAGGGTTACTGTTAGGCTTAGGCCTAGGACTTTTAAAACCAGGAAGCCCTGGGCTCCAGGCACACTGCAGCTGCGAAAGGCATCCCAAGGGGAGCGCAAAAGTGACGCAACTTGGCTGCCACCACTGATATTTCCATGAGACCATCCCGAACCATAGGTTGATTTTCCTTCCTAGGGTTAAGGTTTGAGTTACGCCTAGGGTAAGGGTTCTATTAACCAGAAAGCCCTGAGTTCCAAGAACACAGCAGCTGCGAAGGACTAGCCAAGAAGAGCGCAAAAGTACCACAACATGCCTGCCTCCACAGCTTTTTCCTTGGGGACATGCCTAATTCCTGGCTGATTTGCCTTTCTCGTCTTAGGGTTGCGGTTCGGCCTAGGGCCAGGATTTTTAAAAGCAGGAAGCCCTGAGTTCCAGGCACACTGGAGCTGTGAAAGGCATCCAAAAGGGAGTGCAAAAGTGCCACAACATGGCTGCTTTCACGGCTTTTTCCTTGGCAAGAAGCCTAACACCAGGCTGATTTACTTTCCCAGGGTTACTGTTAGGCTTAGGCCTAGGGCTAGGATTTTTGAAACTAGGAGGCCCTTAGCTCCAGGCACACTGCAGCTGTTCAAGGCATCCCAAGGGGAGTACAAAAGTGCAACAACATGGCTGCTTTCACAGCTTTTTCCTTGGCAAGAAGCCTAACACCAGGCTGATTTACTTTCCCAGGGTTACTGTTAGGCTTAGGCCTAGGGCTAGGATTTTTGAAACTAGGAAGCCCTTAGCTCCAGGCACACTGCAGCTGTTCAAGGCATCCCAAGGGGAGTACAAAAGTGCAACAACATGGCAGCTTTCACAGCTTTTTCCTTGGCACCATCCCTATACCTAGGCTGATTTATCTGCCTAGGGTTAGGGTTAGGGTTCAGCCTAGGGCTTGGATTTCTTTAACCAGGAAGCCCTGAGTTCCAGGCTTACTTCATCTGCCAAAGGCATCCCAAAGGGGGTGCAGAAGTGCCACAACATGGCTGCTTTCACGGCTTTTTCCTTGGCAAGAAGCCTAACATCAGGCTGATTTACCTTCCCAAGGTTACTGTTAGGCTTAGGCCTAGGGCTAGGATTTTTGAAACTAGGAAGCCCTTAGCTCCAGGCACACTGCAGCTGTTCAAGGCATCCCAAGGGGACTACAAAAGTGCAACAACATGGCTGCTTTCACGGCTTTTCCCTTAGGAAGAACCCTAATACCCGGCTGATTTACCTTCCTAGGGTTACTGTTAGGCTTAGGCCTAGGACTTTTAAAACCAGGAAGCCCTGGGCTCCAGGCACACTGCAGCTGCGAAAGGCATCCCAAGGGGAGCGCAAAAGTGACGCAACTTGGCTGCCACCACTGATATTTCCATGAGACCATCCCGAACCATAGGTTGATTTTCCTTCCTAGGGTTAAGGTTTGAGTTACGCCTAGGGTAAGGGTTCTATTAACCAGAAAGCCCTGAGTTCCAAGAACACAGCAGCTGCGAAGGACTAGCCAAGAAGAGCGCAAAAGTACCACAACATGCCTGCCTCCACAGCTTTTTCCTTGGGGACATGCCTAATTCCTGGCTGATTTGCCTTTCTCGTCTTAGGGTTGGGGTTCGGCCTAGGGCTAGGATTTTTAAAAGCAGGAAGCCCTGAGTTCCAGGCACACTGGAGCTGTGAAAGGCATCCAAAAGGGAGTGCAAAAGTGCCACAACATGGCTGCTTTCACGGCTTTTTCCTTGGCAAGAAACCTAACATCAGGCTGATTTACTTTCCCAGGGTTACTGTTAGGCTTAGGCCTAGGGCTAGGATTTTTGAAACTAGGAAGCCCTGGGCTCCAGGCACACTGCAGCTGTTCAAGGCATCCCAAGGGGAGTACAAAAGTGCAACAACATGGCAGCTTTCACAGCTTTTTCCTTGGCACCATCCCTATACCTGGGCTGGTTTATCTGCCTAGGGTTAGGGTTAGGGTTCAGCCTAGGGCTTGGATTTCTTTAACCAGGAAGCCCTGAGTTCCAGGCTTACTTCATCTGCCAAAGGCATCCCAAAGGGAGTGCAGAAGTGCCACAACATGGCTGCTTTCACGGCTTTTCCCTTAGGAAGAACCCTAATACCCGGCTGATTTACCTTCCTAGGGTTACTGTTAGGCTTAGGCCTAGGACTTTTAAAACCAGGAAGCCCTGGGCTCCAGGCACACTGCAGCTGCAAAAGGCATCCCAAGGAGAGCGCAAAAGTGACGCAACTTGGCTGCCACCACTGATATTTCCATGAGACCATCCCGAACCATAGGCTGATTTTCCTTCCTAGGGTTAAGGTTTGAGTTACGCCTAGGGTAAGGGTTCTATTAACCAGAAAGCCCTGAGTTCCAAGAACACAGCAGCTGCGAAGGACTAGCCAAGAAGAGCGCAAAAGTACCACAACATGCCTGCCTCCACAGCTTTTTCCTTGTGGACATGCCTAATTCCTGGCTGATTTGCCTTTCTCGTCTTAGGGTTGGGGTTCGGCCTAGGGCTAGGATTTTTAAAAGCAGGAAGCCCTGAGTTCCAGGCACACTGGAGCTGTGAAAGGCATCCAAAAGGGAGTGCAAAAGTGCCACAACATGGCTGCTTTCACGGCTTTTTCCTTGGCAAGAAGCCTAACACCAGGCTGATTTACTTTCCCAGGGTTACTGTTAGGCTTAGGCCTAGGGCTAGGATTTTTGAAACTAGGAAGCCCTTAGCTCCAGGCACACTGCAGCTGTTCAAGGCATCCCAAGGGGAGTACAAAAGTGCAACAACATGGCAGCTTTCACAGCTTTTTCCTTGGCACCATCCCTATACCTAGGCTGATTTATCTGCCTAGGGTTAGGGTTAGGGTTCAGCCTAGGGCTTGGATTTCTTTAACCAGGAAGCCCTGAGTTCCAGGCTTACTTCAGCTGCCAAAGGCATCCCAAAGGGAGTGCAGAAGTGCCACAACATGGCTGCTTTCACGGCTTGTTCCTTGGCAAGACGCCTAACACCAGGCTGACTTACCTTCCCAGGGTTACTATTAGGCTTAGGCCTAGGGCTAGGATTTTTAAAACTAGGAAGCCCTTAGCTCCAGGCACACTGCAGCTGTTCAAGGCATCCCAAGGGGAGTACAAAAGTGCAACAACATGGCAGCTTTCACAGCTTTTTCCTTGGCACCATCCCTATACCTAGGCTGATTTATCTGCCTAGGGTTAGGGTTAGGGTTCAGCCTAGGGCTTGAATTTCTTTAACCAGGAAGCCCTGAGTTCCAGGCTTACTTCATCTGCCAAAGGCATCCCAAAGGGAGTGCAGAAGTGCCACAACATGGCTGCTTTCACGGCTTTTCCCTTAGGAAGAACCCTAATACCCGGCTGATTTACCTTCCTAGGGTTACTGTTAGGCTTAGGCCTAGGACTTTTAAAACCAGGAAGCCCTGGGCTCCAGGCACACTGCAGCTGCAAAAGGCATCCCAAGGGGAGCGCAAAAGTGACGCAACTTGGCTGCCACCACTGATATTTCCATGAGACCATCCCGAACCATAGGTTGATTTTCCTTCCTAGGGTTAAGGTTTGAGTTACGCCTAGGGTAAGGGTCTATTAACCAGAAAGCCCTGAGTTCCAAGAACACAGCAGCTGCGAAGGACTAGCCAAGAAGAGCGCAAAAGTACCACAACATGCCTGCCTCCACAGCTTTTTCCTTGGGGACATGCCTAATTCCTGGCTGATTTGCCTTTCTCGTCTTAGGGTTGCGGTTCGGCCTAGGGCCAGGATTTTTAAAAGCAGGAAGCCCTGAGTTCCAGGCACACTGCAGCTGTGAAAGGCATCCAAAAGGGAGTGCAAAAGTGCCACAACATGGCTGCTTTCACGGCTTTTTCCTTGGCAAGAAGCCTAACACCAGGCTGATTTACTTTCCCAGGGTTACTGTTAGGCTTAGGCCTAGGGCTAGGATTTTTGAAACTAGGAGGCCCTTAGCTCCAGGCACACTGCAGCTGTTCAAGGCATCCCAAGGGGAGTACAAAAGTGCAACAACATGGCAGCTTTCACAGCTTTTTCCTTGGCAAGAAGCCTAACACCAGGCTGATTTACTTTCCCAGGGTTACTGTTAGGCTTAGGCCTAGGGCTAGGATTTTTGAAACTAGGAAGCCCTTAGCTCCAGGCACACTGCAGCTGTTCAAGGCATCCCAAGGGGAGTACAAAAGTGCAACAACATGGCAGCTTTCACAGCTTTTTCCTTGGCACCATCCCTATACCTAGGCTGATTTATCTGCCTAGGGTTAGGGTTAGGGTTCAGCCTAGGGCTTGGATTTCTTTAACCAGGAAGCCCTGAGTTCCAGGCTTACTTCATCTGCCAAAGGCATCCCAAAGGGGGTGCAGAAGTGCCACAACATGGCTGCTTTCACGGCTTTTTCCTTGGCAAGAAGCCTAACATCAGGCTGATTTACCTTCCCAGGGATACTGTTAGGCTTAGGCCTAGGGCTAGGATTTTTGAAACTAGGAAGCCCTTAGCTCCAGGCACACTGCAGCTGTTCAAGGCATCCCAAGGGGACTACAAAAGTGCAACAACATGGCTGCTTTCACGGCTTTTCCCTTAGGAAGAACCCTAATACCCGGCTGATTTACCTTCCTAGGGTTACTGTTAGGCTTAGGCCTAGGACTTTTAAAACCAGGAAGCCCTGGGCTCCAGGCACACTGCAGCTGCGAAAGGCATCCCAAGGGGAGCGCAAAAGTGACGCAACTTGGCTGCCACCACTGATATTTCCATGAGACCATCCCGAACCATAGGTTGATTTTCCTTCCTAGGGTTAAGGTTTGAGTTACGCCTAGGGTAAGGGTTCTATTAACCAGAAAGCCCTGAGTTCCAAGAACACAGCAGCTGCGAAGGACTAGCCAAGAAGAGCGCAAAAGTACCACAACATGCCTGCCTCCACAGCTTTTTCCTTGGGGACATGCCTAATTCCTGGCTGATTTGCCTTTCTCGTCTTAGGGTTGCGGTTCGGCCTAGGGCCAGGATTTTTAAAAGCAGGAAGCCCTGAGTTCCAGGCACACTGGAGCTGTGAAAGGCATCCAAAAGGGAGTGCAAAAGTGCCACAACATGGCTGCTTTCACGGCTTTTTCCTTGGCAAGAAGCCTAACACCAGGCTGATTTACTTTCCCAGGGTTACTGTTAGGCTTAGGCCTAGGGCTAGGATTTTTGAAACTAGGAGGCCCTTAGCTCCAGGCACACTGCAGCTGTTCAAGGCATCCCAAGGGGAGTACAAAAGTGCAACAACATGGCAGCTTTCACAGCTTTTTCCTTGGCAAGAAGCCTAACACCAGGCTGATTTACTTTCCCAGGGTTACTGTTAGGCTTAGGCCTAGGGCTAGGATTTTTGAAACTAGGAAGCCCTTAGCTCCAGGCACACTGCAGCTGCGAAAGGCATCCCAAGGGGAGCGCAAAAGTGACGCAACTTGGCTGCCACCACTGATATTTCCATGAGACCATCCCGAACCATAGGTTGATTTTCCTTCCTAGGGTTAAGGTTTGAGTTACGCCTAGGGTAAGGGTTCTATTAACCAGAAAGCCCTGAGTTCCAAGAACACAGCAGCTGCGAAGGACTAGCCAAGAAGAGCGCAAAAGTACCACAACATGCCTGCCTCCACAGCTTTTTCCTTGGGGACATGCCTAATTCCTGGCTGATTTGCCTTTCTCGTCTTAGGGTTGGGGTTCGGCCTAGGGCTAGGATTTTTAAAAGCAGGAAGCCCTGAGTTCCAGGCACACTGGAGCTGTGAAAGGCATCCAAAAGGGAGTGCAAAAGTGCCACAACATGGCTGCTTTCACGGCTTTTTCCTTGGCAAGAAACCTAACATCAGGCTGATTTACTTTCCCAGGGTTACTGTTAGGCTTAGGCCTAGGGCTAGGATTTTTGAAACTAGGAAGCCCTGGGCTCCAGGCACACTGCAGCTGTTCAAGGCATCCCAAGGGGAGTACAAAAGTGCAACAACATGGCAGCTTTCACAGCTTTTTCCTTGGCACCATCCCTATACCTGGGCTGATTTATCTGCCTAGGGTTAGGGTTAGGGTTCAGCCTAGGGCTTGGATTTCTTTAACCAGGAAGCCCTGAGTTCCAGGCTTACTTCATCTGCCAAAGGCATCCCAAAGGGAGTGCAGAAGTGCCACAACATGGCTGCTTTCACGGCTTTTCCCTTAGGAAGAACCCTAATACCCGGCTGATTTACCTTCCTAGGGTTACTGTTAGGCTTAGGCCTAGGACTTTTAAAACCAGGAAGCCCTGGGCTCCAGGCACACTGCAGCTGCAAAAGGCATCCCAAGGAGAGCGCAAAAGTGACGCAACTTGGCTGCCACCACTGATATTTCCATGAGACCATCCCGAACCATAGGCTGATTTTCCTTCCTAGGGTTAAGGTTTGAGTTACGCCTAGGGTAAGGGTTCTATTAACCAGAAAGCCCTGAGTTCCAAGAACACAGCAGCTGCGAAGGACTAGCCAAGAAGAGCGCAAAAGTACCACAACATGCCTGCCTCCACAGCTTTTTCCTTGTGGACATGCCTAATTCCTGGCTGATTTGCCTTTCTCGTCTTAGGGTTGGGGTTCGGCCTAGGGCTAGGATTTTTAAAAGCAGGAAGCCCTGAGTTCCAGGCACACTGGAGCTGTGAAAGGCATCCAAAAGGGAGTGCAAAAGTGCCACAACATGGCTGCTTTCACGGCTTTTTCCTTGGCAAGAAGCCTAACACCAGGCTGATTTACTTTCCCAGGGTTACTGTTAGGCTTAGGCCTAGGGCTAGGATTTTTGAAACTAGGAAGCCCTTAGCTCCAGGCACACTGCAGCTGTTCAAGGCATCCCAAGGGGAGTACAAAAGTGCAACAACATGGCAGCTTTCACAGCTTTTTCCTTGGCACCATCCCTATACCTAGGCTGATTTATCTGCCTAGGGTTAGGGTTAGGGTTCAGCCTAGGGCTTGGATTTCTTTAACCAGGAAGCCCTGAGTTCCAGGCTTACTTCAGCTGCCAAAGGCATCCCAAAGGGAGTGCAGAAGTGCCACAACATGGCTGCTTTCACGGCTTGTTCCTTGGCAAGACGCCTAACACCAGGCTGACTTACCTTCCCAGGGTTACTATTAGGCTTAGGCCTAGGGCTAGGATTTTTAAAACTAGGAAGCCCTTAGCTCCAGGCACACTGCAGCTGTTCAAGGCATCCCAAGGGGAGTACAAAAGTGCAACAACATGGCAGCTTTCACAGCTTTTTCCTTGGCACCATCCCTATACCTAGGCTGATTTATCTGCCTAGGGTTAGGGTTAGGGTTCAGCCTAGGGCTTGAATTTCTTTAACCAGGAAGCCCTGAGTTCCAGGCTTACTTCATCTGCCAAAGGCATCCCAAAGGGAGTGCAGAAGTGCCACAACATGGCTGCTTTCACGGCTTTTCCCTTAGGAAGAACCCTAATACCCGGCTGATTTACCTTCCTAGGGTTACTGTTAGGCTTAGGCCTAGGACTTTTAAAACCAGGAAGCCCTGGGCTCCAGGCACACTGCAGCTGCAAAAGGCATCCCAAGGGGAGCGCAAAAGTGACGCAACTTGGCTGCCACCACTGATATTTCCATGAGACCATCCCGAACCATAGGTTGATTTTCCTTCCTAGGGTTAAGGTTTGAGTTACGCCTAGGGTAAGGGTCTATTAACCAGAAAGCCCTGAGTTCCAAGAACACAGCAGCTGCGAAGGACTAGCCAAGAAGAGCGCAAAAGTACCACAACATGCCTGCCTCCACAGCTTTTTCCTTGGGGACATGCCTAATTCCTGGCTGATTTGCCTTTCTCGTCTTAGGGTTGCGGTTCGGCCTAGGGCCAGGATTTTTAAAAGCAGGAAGCCCTGAGTTCCAGGCACACTGCAGCTGTGAAAGGCATCCAAAAGGGAGTGCAAAAGTGCCACAACATGGCTGCTTTCACGGCTTTTTCCTTGGCAAGAAGCCTAACACCAGGCTGATTTACTTTCCCAGGGTTACTGTTAGGCTTAGGCCTAGGGCTAGGATTTTTGAAACTAGGAGGCCCTTAGCTCCAGGCACACTGCAGCTGTTCAAGGCATCCCAAGGGGAGTACAAAAGTGCAACAACATGGCAGCTTTCACAGCTTTTTCCTTGGCAAGAAGCCTAACACCAGGCTGATTTACTTTCCCAGGGTTACTGTTAGGCTTAGGCCTAGGGCTAGGATTTTTGAAACTAGGAAGCCCTTAGCTCCAGGCACACTGCAGCTGTTCAAGGCATCCCAAGGGGAGTACAAAAGTGCAACAACATGGCAGCTTTCACAGCTTTTTCCTTGGCACCATCCCTATACCTAGGCTGATTTATCTGCCTAGGGTTAGGGTTAGGGTTCAGCCTAGGGCTTGGATTTCTTTAACCAGGAAGCCCTGAGTTCCAGGCTTACTTCATCTGCCAAAGGCATCCCAAAGGGGGTGCAGAAGTGCCACAACATGGCTGCTTTCACGGCTTTTTCCTTGGCAAGAAGCCTAACATCAGGCTGATTTACCTTCCCAGGGTTACTGTTAGGCTTAGGCCTAGGGCTAGGATTTTTGAAACTAGGAAGCCCTTAGCTCCAGGCACACTGCAGCTGTCCAAGGCATCCCAAGGGGACTACAAAAGTGCAACAACATGGCTGCTTTCACGGCTTTTCCCTTAGGAAGAACCCTAATACCCGGCTGATTTACCTTCCTAGGGTTACTGTTAGGCTTAGGCCTAGGACTTTTAAAACCAGGAAGCCCTGGGCTCCAGGCACACTGCAGCTGCAAAAGGCATCCCAAGGGGAGCGCAAAAGTGACGCAACTTGGCTGCCACCACTGATATTTCCATGAGACCATCCCGAACCATAGGTTGATTTTCCTTCCTAGGGTTAAGGTTTGAGTTACGCCTAGGGTAAGGGTTCTATTAACCAGAAAGCCCTGAGTTCCAAGAACACAGCAGCTGCGAAGGACTAGCCAAGAAGAGCGCAAAAGTACCACAACATGCCTGCCTCCACAGCTTTTTCCTTGGGGACATGCCTAATTCCTGGCTGATTTGCCTTTCTCGTCTTAGGGTTGCGGTTCGGCCTAGGGCCAGGATTTTTAAAAGCAGGAAGCCCTGAGTTCCAGGCACACTGCAGCTGTGAAAGGCATCCAAAAGGGAGTGCAAAAGTGCCACAACATGGCTGCTTTCACGGCTTTTTCCTTGGCAAGAAGCCTAACACCAGGCTGATTTACTTTCCCAGGGTTACTGTTAGGCTTAGGCCTAGGGCTAGGATTTTTGAAACTAGGAGGCCCTTAGCTCCAGGCACACTGCAGCTGTTCAAGGCATCCCAAGGGGAGTACAAAAGTGCAACAACATGGCAGCTTTCACAGCTTTTTCCTTGGCAAGAAGCCTAACACCAGGCTGATTTACTTTCCCAGGGTTACTGTTAGGCTTAGGCCTAGGGCTAGGATTTTTGAAACTAGGAAGCCCTTAGCTCCAGGCACACTGCAGCTGTTCAAGGCATCCCAAGGGGAGTACAAAAGTGCAACAACATGGCAGCTTTCACAGCTTTTTCCTTGGCACCATCCCTATACCTAGGCTGATTTATCTGCCTAGGGTTAGGGTTAGGGTTCAGCCTAGGGCTTGGATTTCTTTAACCAGGAAGCCCTGAGTTCCAGGCTTACTTCATCTGCCAAAGGCATCCCAAAGGGGGTGCAGAAGTGCCACAACATGGCTGCTTTCACGGCTTTTTCCTTGGCAAGAAGCCTAACATCAGGCTGATTTACCTTCCCAGGGTTACTGTTAGGCTTAGGCCTAGGGCTAGGATTTTTGAAACTAGGAAGCCCTTAGCTCCAGGCACACTGCAGCTGTTCAAGGCATCCCAAGGGGACTACAAAAGTGCAACAACATGGCTGCTTTCACGGCTTTTCCCTTAGGAAGAACCCTAATACCCGGCTGATTTACCTTCCTAGGGTTACTGTTAGGCTTAGGCCTAGGACTTTTAAAACCAGGAAGCCCTGGGCTCCAGGCACACTGCAGCTGCGAAAGGCATCCCAAGGGGAGCGCAAAAGTGACGCAACTTGGCTGCCACCACTGATATTTCCATGAGACCATCCCGAACCATAGGTTGATTTTCCTTCCTAGGGTTAAGGTTTGAGTTACGCCTAGGGTAAGGGTTCTATTAACCAGAAAGCCCTGAGTTCCAAGAACACAGCAGCTGCGAAGGACTAGCCAAGAAGAGCGCAAAAGTACCACAACATGCCTGCCTCCACAGCTTTTTCCTTGGGGACATGCCTAATTCCTGGCTGATTTGCCTTTCTCGTCTTAGGGTTGGGGTTCGGCCTAGGGCTAGGATTTTTAAAAGCAGGAAGCCCTGAGTTCCAGGCACACTGGAGCTGTGAAAGGCATCCAAAAGGGAGTGCAAAAGTGCCACAACATGGCTGCTTTCACGGCTTTTTCCTTGGCAAGAAACCTAACATCAGGCTGATTTACTTTCCCAGGGTTACTGTTAGGCTTAGGCCTAGGGCTAGGATTTTTGAAACTAGGAAGCCCTTAGCTCCAGGCACACTGCAGCTGTTCAAGGCATCCCAAGGGGAGTACAATAGTGCAACAACATGGCAGCTTTCACAGCTTTTTCCTTGGCACCATCCCTATACCTGGGCTGATTTATCTGCCTAGGGTTAGGGTTAGGGTTCAGCCTAGGGCTTGAATTTTTTTAACCAGGAAGCCCTGAGTTCCAGGCTTACTTCATCTGCCAAAGGCATCCCAAAGGGAGTGCAGAAGTGCCACAACATGGCTGCTTTCACGGCTTTTCCCTTAGGAAGAACCCTAATACCCGGCTGATTTACCTTCCTAGGGTTACTGTTAGGCTTAGGCCTAGGACTTTTAAAACCAGGAAGCCCTGGGCTCCAGGCACACTGCAGCTGCGAAAGGCATCCCAAGGGCAGCGCAAAAGTGACGCAACTTGGCTGCCACCACTGATATTTCCATGAGACCATTCCTAACCATAGGCTGATTTTCCTTCCTAGGGTTAAGGTTTGAGTTACGCCTAGGGTAAGGGTTCTATTAACCAGAAAGCCCTGAGTTCCAAGAACACAGCAGCTGCGAAGGACTAGCCAAGAAGAGCGCAAAAGTACCACAACATGCCTGCCTCCACAGCTTTTTCCTTGGGGACATGCCTAATTCCTGGCTGATTTGCCTTTCTCGTCATAGGGTTGGGGTTCGGCCTAGGGCTAGGATTTTTAAAAGCAGGAAGCCCTTAGTTCCAGGCACACTGGAGCTGTGAAAGGCATCCAAAAGGGATTGCAAAAGTGCCACAACATGGCTGCTTTCACGGCTTGTTCCTTGGCAAGACGCCTAACACCAGGCTGACTTACCTTCCCAGGGTTACTATTAGGCTTAGGCCTAGGGCTAGGATTTTTAAAACTAGGAAGCCCTTAGCTCCAGGCACACTGCAGCTGTTCAAGGCATCCCAAGGGGAGTACAAAAGTGCAACAACATGGCAGCTTTCACAGCTTTTTCCTTGGCACCATCCCTATACCTAGGCTGATTTATCTGCCTAGGGTTAGGGTTAGGGTTCAGCCTAGGGCTTGAATTTCTTTAACCAGGAAGCCCTGAGTTCCAGGCTTACTTCATCTGCCAAAGGCATCCCAAAGGGAGTGCAGAAGTGCCACAACATGGCTGCTTTCACGGCTTTTCCCTTAGGAAGAACCCTAATACCCGGCTGATTTACCTTCCTAGGGTTACTGTTAGGCTTAGGCCTAGGACTTTTAAAACCAGGAAGCCCTGGGCTCCAGGCACACTGCAGCTGCAAAAGGCATCCCAAGGGGAGCGCAAAAGTGACGCAACTTGGCTGCCACCACTGATATTTCCATGAGACCATCCCGAACCATAGGTTGATTTTCCTTCCTAGGGTTAAGGTTTGAGTTACGCCTAGGGTAAGGGTCTATTAACCAGAAAGCCCTGAGTTCCAAGAACACAGCAGCTGCGAAGGACTAGCCAAGAAGAGCGCAAAAGTACCACAACATGCCTGCCTCCACAGCTTTTTCCTTGGGGACATGCCTAATTCCTGGCTGATTTGCCTTTCTCGTCTTAGGGTTGCGGTTCGGCCTAGGGCCAGGATTTTTAAAAGCAGGAAGCCCTGAGTTCCAGGCACACTGGAGCTGTGAAAGGCATCCAAAAGGGAGTGCAAAAGTGCCACAACATGGCTGCTTTCACGGCTTTTTCCTTGGCAAGAATCTTAACACCAGGCTGATTTACTTTCCCAGGGTTACTGTTAGGCTTAGGCCTAGGGCTAGGATTTTTGAAACTAGGAGGCCCTTAGCTCCAGGCACACTGCAGCTGTTCAAGGCATCCCAAGGGGAGTACAAAAGTGCAACAACATGGCTGCTTTCACAGCTTTTTCCTTGGCAAGAAGCCTAACACCAGGCTGATTTACTTTCCCAGGGTTACTGTTAGGCTTAGGCCTAGGGCTAGGATTTTTGAAACTAGGAAGCCCTTAGCTCCAGGCACACTGCAGCTGTTCAAGGCATCCCAAGGGGAGTACAAAAGTGCAACAACATGGCAGCTTTCACAGCTTTTTCCTTGGCACCATCCCTATACCTAGGCTGATTTATCTGCCTAGGGTTAGGGTTAGGGTTCAGCCTAGGGCTTGGATTTCTTTAACCAGGAAGCCCTGAGTTCCAGGCTTACTTCATCTGCCAAAGGCATCCCAAAGGGAGTGCAGAAGTGCCACAACATGGCTGCTTTCATGGCTTTTTCCTTGGCAAGAAGCCTAACATCAGGCTGATTTACCTTCCCAGGGTTACTGTTAGGCTTAGGCCTAGGGCTAGGATTTTTGAAACTAGGAAGCCCTTAGCTCCAGGCACACTGCAGCTGTTCAAGGCATCCCAAGGGGACTACAAAAGTGCAACAACATGGCTGCTTTCACGGCTTTTCCCTTAGGAAGAACCCTAATACCCGGCTGATTTACCTTCCTAGGGTTACTGTTAGGCTTAGGCCTAGGACTTTTAAAACCAGGAAGCCCTGGGCTCCAGGCACACTGCAGCTGCGAAAGGCATCCCAAGGGGAGCGCAAAAGTGACGCAACTTGGCTGCCACCACTGATATTTCCATGAGACCATCCCGAACCATAGGTTGATTTTCCTTCCTAGGGTTAAGGTTTGAGTTACGCCTAGGGTAAGGGTTCTATTAACCAGAAAGCCCTGAGTTCCAAGAACACAGCAGCTGCGAAGGACTAGCCAAGAAGAGCGCAAAAGTACCACAACATGCCTGCCTCCACAGCTTTTTCCTTGGGGACATGCCTAATTCCTGGCTGATTTGCCTTTCTCGTCTTAGGGTTGGGGTTCGGCCGAGGGCTAGGATTTTTAAAAGCAGGAAGCCCTGAGTTCCAGGCACACTGGAGCTGTGAAAGGCATCCAAAAGGGAGTGCAAAAGTGCCACAACATGGCTGCTTTCACGGCTTTTTCCTTGGCAAGAAGCCTAACACCAGGCTGATTTGCCTTCCCAGGGTTACTGTTAGGCTTAGGCCTAGGGCTAGGATTTTTGAAACTAGGAAGCCCTGGGCTCCAGGCACACTGCAGCTGTTCAAGGCATCCCAAGGGGAGTACAAAAGTGCAACAACATGGCAGCTTTCACAGCTTTTTCCTTGGCACCATCCCTATACCTAGGCTGATTTATCTGCCTAGGGTTAGGGTTAGGGTTCAGCCTAGGGCTTGAATTTTTTTTAACCAGGAAGCCCTGAGTTCCAGGCTTACTTCATCTGCCAAAGGCATCCCAAAGGGAGTGCAGAAGTGCCACAACATGGCTGCTTTCACGGCTTTTCCCTTAGGAAGAACCCTAATACCCGGCTGATTTACCTTCCTAGGGTTACTGTTAGGCTTAGGCCTAGGACTTTTAAAACCAGGAAGCCCTGGGCTCCAGGCACACTGCAGCTGTGAAAGGCATCCCAAGGGCAGCGCAAAAGTGACGCAACTTGGCTGCCACCACTGATATTTCCATGAGACCATCCCGAACCATAGGTTGATTTTCCTTCCTAGGGTTAAGGTTTGAGTTACGCCTAGGGTAAGGGTTCTATTAACCAGAAAGCCCTGAGTTCCAAGAACACAGCAGCTGCGAAGGACTAGCCAAGAAGAGCGCAAAAGTACCACAACATGCCTGCCTCCACAGCTTTTTCCTTGGGGACATGCCTAATTCCTGGCTGATTTGCCTTTCTCGTCTTAGGGTTGCGGTTCGGCCTAGGGCTAGGATTTTTAAAAGCAGGAAGCCCTGAGTTCCAGGCACACTGGAGCTGTGAAAGGCATCCAAAAGGGAGTGCAAAAGTGCCACAACATGGCTGCTTTCACGGCTTTTTCCTTGGCAAGAAGCCTAACACCAGGCTGATTTGCCTTCCCAGGGTTACTGTTAGGCTTAGGCCTAGGGCTAGGATTTTTAAAACTAGGAAGCCCTGGGCTCCAGGCACACTGCAGCTGTTCAAGGCATCCCAAGGGGAGTACAAAAGTGCAACAACATGGCAGCTTTCACAGCTTTTTCCTTGGCACCATCCCTATACCTAGGCTGATTTATCTGCCTAGGGTTAGGGTTAGGGTTCAGCCTAGGGCTTGAATTTTTTTTAACCAGGAAGCCCTGAGTTCCAGGCTTACTTCATCTGCCAAAGGCATCCCAAAGGGAGTGCAGAAGTGCCACAACATGGCTGCTTTCACGGCTTTTCCCTTAGGAAGAACCCTAATACCCGGCTGATTTACCTTCCTAGGGTTACTGTTAGGCTTAGGCCTAGGACTTGTAAAACCAGGAAGCCCTGGGCTCCAGGCACACTGCAGCTGTGAAAGGCAGGCATCCCAAGGGGAGCGCAAAAGTGACGCAACTTGGCTGCCACCACTGATATTTCCATGAGAACATCCCGAACCATAGGATGATTTTCCTTCCTAGGGTTAAGGTTTGAGTTACGCCTAGGGTAAGGGTTCTATTAACCAGAAAGCCCTGAGTTCCAAGAACACAGCAGCTGCGAAGGACTAGCCAAGAAGAGCGCAAAAGTACCACAACATGCCTGCCTCCACAGCTTTTTCCTTGGGGACATGCCTAATTCCTGGCTGATTTGCCTTTCTCGTCTTAGGGTTGGGGTTCGGCCTAGGGCTAGGATTTTTAAAATCAGGAAGCCCTGAGTTCCAGGCACACTGCAGCTGTGAAAGGCATCCAAAAGGGAGTGCAAAAGTGCCACAACATGGCTGCTTTCACGGCTTTTTCCTTGGCAAGTAGCCTAACATCAGGCTGATTTACTTTCCCAGGGTTACTGTTAGGCTTAGGCCTAGGGCTAGGATTTTTGAAACTAGGAAGCCCTTAGCTCCAGGCACACTGCAGCTGTTCAAGGCATCCCAAGGGGAGTACAAAAGTGCAACAACATGGCAGCTTTCACAGCTTTTTCCTTGGCACCATCCCTATACCTAGGCTGATTTATCTGCCTAGGGTTAGGGTTAGGGTTCAGCCTAGGGCTTGGATTTCTTTAACCAGGAAGCCCTGAGTTCCAGGCTTACTTCATCTGCCAAAGGCATCCCAAAGGGAGTGCAGAAGTGCCACAACATGGCTGCTTTCACGGCTTTTTCCTTGGCAAGAAGCCTAACATCAGGCTGATTTACTTTCCCAGGGTTACTGTTAGGCTTAGGCCTAGGGCTAGGATTTTTGAAACTAGGAAGCCCTTAGCTCCAGGCACACTGCAGCTGTTCAAGGCATCCCAAGGGGAGTACAAAAGTGCAACAACATGGCAGCTTTCACAGCTTTTTCCTTGGCACCATCCCTATACCTGGGCTGATTTATCTGCCTAGGGTTAGGGTTAGGGTTCAGCCTAGGGCTTGAATTTTTTTTACCAGGAAGCCCTGAGTTCCAGGCTTACTTCATCTGCCAAAGGCATCCCAAAGGGAGTGCAGAAGTGCCACAACATGGCTGCTTTCACGGCTTTTCCCTTAGGAAGAACCCTAATACCCGGCTGATTTACCTTCCTAGGGTTACTGTTAGGCTTAGGCCTAGGACTTTTAAAACCAGGAAGCCCTGGGCTCCAGGCACACTGCAGCTGCGAAAGGCATCCCAAGGGGAGCGCAAAAGTGACGCAACTTGGCTGCCACCACTGATATTTCCATGAGACCATCCCGAACCATAGGTTGATTTTCCTTCCTAGGGTTAAGGTTTGAGTTACGCCTAGGGTAAGGGTTCTATTAACCAGAAAGCCCTGAGTTCCAAGAACACAGCAGCTGCGAAGGACTAGCCAAGAAGAGCGCAAAAGTACCACAACATGCCTGCCTCCACAGCTTTTTCCTTGGGGACATGCCTAATTCCTGGCTGATTTGCCTTTCTCGTCTTAGGGTTGCGGTTCGGCCTAGGGCTAGGATTTTTAAAAGCAGGAAGCCCTGAGTTCCAGGCACACTGGAGCTGTGAAAGGCATCCAAAAGGGATTGCAAAAGTGCCACAACATGGCTGCTTTCACGGCTTTTTCCTTGGCAAGACGCCTAACACCAGGCTGACTTACCTTCCCAGGGTTACTATTAGGCTTAAGCCTAGGGCTACGATTTTTAAAACTAGGAAGCCCTTAGCTCCAGGCACACTGCAGCTGTTCAAGGCATCCCAAGGGGAGTACAAAAGTGCAACAACATGGCAGCTTTCACAGCTTTTTCCTTGGCACCATCCCTATACCTAGGCTGATTTATCTGCCTAGGGTTAGGGTTAGGGTTCAGCCTAGGGCTTGAATTTCTTTAACCAGGAAGCCCTGAGTTCCAGGCTTACTTCATCTGCCAAAGGCATCCCAAAGGGAGTGCAGAAGTGCCACAACATGGCTGCTTTCACGGCTTTTCCCTTAGGAAGAACTCTAATACCCGGCTGATTTACCTTCCTAGGGTTACTGTTAGGCTTAGGCCTAGGACTTTTAAAACCAGGAAGCCCTGGGCTCCAGGCACACTGCAGCTGCAAAAGGCATCCCAAGGGGAGCGCAAAAGTGACGCAACTTGGCTGCCACCACTGATATTTCCATGAGACCATCCCGAACCATAGGTTGATTTTCCTTCCTAGGGTTAAGGTTTGAGTTACGCCTAGGGTAAGGGTCTATTAACCAGAAAGCCCTGAGTTCCAAGAACACAGCAGCTGCGAAGGACTAGCCAAGAAGAGCGCAAAAGTACCACAACATGCCTGCCTCCACAGCTTTTTCCTTGGGGACATGCCTAATTCCTGGCTGATTTGCCTTTCTCGTCTTAGGGTTGGGGTTCGGCCTAGGGCTAGGATTTTTAAAAGCAGGAAGCCCTGAGTTCCAGGCACACTGGAGCTGTGAAAGGCATCCAAAAGGGAGTGCAAAAGTGCCACAACATGGCTGCTTTCACGGCTTTTTCCTTGGCAAGAAGCCTAACACCAGGCTGACATACTTTCCCAGGGTTACTGTTAGGCTTAGGCCTAGGGCTAGGATTTTTGAAACTAGGAAGCCCTGGGCTCCAGGCACACTGCAGCTGTTCAAGGCATCCCAAGGGGAGTACAAAAGTGCAACAACATGGCAGCTTTCACAGCTTTTTCCTTGGCACCATCCCTATACCTAGGCTGATTTATCTGCCTAGGGTTAGGGTTAGGGTTCAGCCTAGGGCTTGGATTTCTTTAACCAGGAAGCCCTGAGTTCCAGGCTTACTTCATCTGCCAAAGGCATCCCAAAGGGAGTGCAGAAGTGCCACAACATGGCTGCTTTCACGGCTTTTCCCTTAGGAAGAACCCTAATACCCGGCTGATTTACCTTCCTAGGGTTACTGTTAGGCTTAGGCCTAGGACTTTTAAAACCAGGAAGCCCTGGGCTCCAGGCACACTGCAGCTGCGAAAGGCATCCCAAGGGGAGCGCAAAAGTGACGCAACTTGGCTGCCACCACTGATATTTCCATGAGACCATCCCGAACCATAGGCTGATTTTCCTTCCTAGGGTTAAGGTTTGAGTTACGCCTAGGGTAAGGGTTCTATTAACCAGAAAGCCCTGAGTTCCAAGAACACAGCAGCTGCGAAGGACTAGCCAAGAAGAGCGCAAAAGTACCACAACATGCCTGCCTCCACAGCTTTTTCCTTGGGGACATGCCTAATTCCTGGCTGATTTGCCTTTCTCGTCTTAGGGTTGGGGTTCGGCCTAGGGCTAGGATTTTTAAAATCAGGAAGCCCTGAGTTCCAGGCACACTGGAGCTGTGAAAGGCATCCAAAAGGGAGTGCAAAAGTGCCACAACATGGCTGTTTCACGGCTTTTTCCTTGGCAAGAAGCCTAACATCAGGCTGATTTACTTTCCCAGGGTTACTGTTAGGCTTAGGCCTAGGGCTAGGATTTTTGAAACTAGGAAGCCCTTAGCTCCAGGCACACTGCAGCTGTTCAAGGCATCCCAAGGGGAGTACAAAAGTGCAACAACATGGCAGCTTTCACAGCTTTTTCCTTGGCACCATCCCTATACCTAGGCTGATTTATCTGCCTAGAGTTAGGGTTAGGGTTCAGCCTAGGGCTTGGATTTCTTTAACCAGGAAGCCCTGAGTTCCAGGCTTACTTCATCTGCCAAAGGCATCCCAAAGGGAGTGCAGAAGTGCCACAACATGGCTGCTTTCACGGCTTTTTCCTTGGCAAGAAGCCTAACATCAGGCTGATTTACTTTCCCAGGGTTACTGTTAGGCTTAGGCCTAGGGCTAGGATTTTTGAAACTAGGAAGCCCTTAGCTCCAGGCACACTGCAGCTGTTCAAGGCATCCCAAGGGGAGTACAAAAGTGCAACAACATGGCAGCTTTCACAGCTTTTTCCTTGGCACCATCCCTATACCTGGGCTGATTTATCTGCCTAGGGTTAGGGTTAGGGTTCAGCCTAGGGCTTGAATTTTTTTTACCAGGAAGCCCTGAGTTCCAGGCTTACTTCATCTGCCAAAGGCATCCCAAAGGGAGTGCAGAAGTGCCACAACATGGCTGCTTTCACGGCTTTTCCCTTAGGAAGAACCCTAATACCCGGCTGATTTACCTTCCTAGGGTTACTGTTAGGCTTAGGCCTAGGACTTTTAAAACCAGGAAGCCCTGGGCCCCAGGCACACTGCAGCTGCGAAAGGCATCCCAAGGGGAGCGCAAAAGTGACGCAACTTGGCTGCCACCACTGATATTTCCATGAGACCATCCCGAACCATAGGTTGATTTTCCTTCCTAGGGTTAAGGTTTGAGTTACGCCTAGGGTAAGGGTTCTATTAACCAGAAAGCCCTGAGTTCCAAGAACACAGCAGCTGCGAAGGACTAGCCAAGAAGAGCGCAAAAGTACCACAACATGCCTGCCTCCACAGCTTTTTCCTTGGGGACATGCCTAATTCCTGGCTGATTTGCCTTTCGCGTCTTAGGGTTGCGGTTCGGCCTAGGGCTAGGATTTTTAAAAGCAGGAAGCCCTGAGTTCCAGGCACACTGGAGCTGTGAAAGGCATCCAAAAGGGATTGCAAAAGTGCCACAACATGGCTGCTTTCACGGCTTTTTCCTTGGCAAGACGCCTAACACCAGGCTGACTTACCTTCCCAGGGTTACTATTAGGCTTAAGCCTAGGGCTACGATTTTTAAAACTAGGAAGCCCTTAGCTCCAGGCACACTGCAGCTGTTCAAGGCATCCCAAGGGGAGTACAAAAGTGCAACAACATGGCAGCTTTCACAGCTTTTTCCTTGGCACCATCCCTATACCTAGGCTGATTTATCTGCCTAGGGTTAGGGTTAGGGTTCAGCCTAGGGCTTGAATTTCTTTAACCAGGAAGCCCTGAGTTCCAGGCTTACTTCATCTGCCAAAGGCATCCCAAAGGGAGTGCAGAAGTGCCACAACATGGCTGCTTTCACGGCTTTTCCCTTAGGAAGAACCCTAATACCCGGCTGATTTACCTTCCTAGGGTTACTGTTAGGCTTAGGCCTAGGACTTTTAAAACCAGGAAGCCCTGGGCTCCAGGCACACTGCAGCTGCAAAAGGCATCCCAAGGGGAGCGCAAAAGTGACGCAACTTGGCTGCCACCACTGATATTTCCATGAGACCATCCCGAACCATAGGTTGATTTTCCTTCCTAGGGTTAAGGTTTGAGTTACGCCTAGGGTAAGGGTCTATTAACCAGAAAGCCCTGAGTTCCAAGAACACAGCAGCTGCGAAGGACTAGCCAAGAAGAGCGCAAAAGTACCACAACATGCCTGCCTCCACAGCTTTTTCCTTGGGGACATGCCTAATTCCTGGCTGATTTGCCTTTCTCGTCTTAGGGTTGGGGTTCGGCCTAGGGCTAGGATTTTTAAAAGCAGGAAGCCCTGAGTTCCAGGCACACTGGAGCTGTGAAAGGCATCCAAAAGGGAGTGCAAAAGTGCCACAACATGGCTGCTTTCACGGCTTTTTCCTTGGCAAGAAGCCTAACACCAGGCTGACATACTTTCCCAGGGTTACTGTTAGGCTTAGGCCTAGGGCTAGGATTTTTGAAACTAGGAAGCCCTGGGCTCCAGGCACACTGCAGCTGTTCAAGGCATCCCAAGGGGAGTACAAAAGTGCAACAACATGGCAGCTTTCACAGCTTTTTCCTTGGCACCATCCCTATACCTAGGCTGATTTATCTGCCTAGGGTTAGGGTTAGGGTTCAGCCTAGGGCTTGGATTTCTTTAACCAGGAAGCCCTGAGTTCCAGGCTTACTTCATCTGCCAAAGGCATCCCAAAGGGAGTGCAGAAGTGCCACAACATGGCTGCTTTCACGGCTTTTCCCTTAGGAAGAACCCTAATACCCGGCTGATTTACCTTCCTAGGGTTACTGTTAGGCTTAGGCCTAGGACTTTTAAAACCAGGAAGCCCTGGGCTCCAGGCACACTGCAGCTGCGAAAGGCATCCCAAGGGGAGCGCAAAAGTGACGCAACTTGGCTGCCACCACTGATATTTCCATGAGACCATCCCGAACCATAGGCTGATTTTCCTTCCTAGGGTTAAGGTTTGAGTTACGCCTAGGGTAAGGGTTCTATTAACCAGAAAGCCCTGAGTTCCAAGAACACAGCAGCTGCGAAGGACTAGCCAAGAAGAGCGCAAAAGTACCACAACATGCCTGCCTCCACAGCTTTTTCCTTGGGGACATGCCTAATTCCTGGCTGATTTGCCTTTCTCGTCTTAGGGTTGGGGTTCGGCCTAGGGCTAGGATTTTTAAAATCAGGAAGCCCTGAGTTCCAGGCACACTGGAGCTGTGAAAGGCATCCAAAAGGGAGTGCAAAAGTGCCACAACATGGCTGCTTTCACGGCTTTTTCCTTGGCAAGAAGCCTAACATCAGGCTGATTTACTTTCCCAGGGTTACTGTTAGGCTTAGGCCTAGGGCTAGGATTTTTGAAACTAGGAAGCCCTTAGCTCCAGGCACACTGCAGCTGTTCAAGGCATCCCAAGGGGAGTACAAAAGTGCAACAACATGGCAGCTTTCACAGCTTTTTCCTTGGCACCATCCCTATACCTAGGCTGATTTATCTGCCTAGAGTTAGGGTTAGGGTTCAGCCTAGGGCTTGGATTTCTTTAACCAGGAAGCCCTGAGTTCCAGGCTTACTTCATCTGCCAAAGGCATCCCAAAGGGAGTGCAGAAGTGCCACAACATGGCTGCTTTCACGGCTTTTTCCTTGGCAAGAAGCCTAACATCAGGCTGATTTACTTTCCCAGGGTTACTGTTAGGCTTAGGCCTAGGGCTAGGATTTTTGAAACTAGGAAGCCCTTAGCTCCAGGCACACTGCAGCTGTTCAAGGCATCCCAAGGGGAGTACAAAAGTGCAACAACATGGCAGCTTTCACAGCTTTTTCCTTGGCACCATCCCTATACCTGGGCTGATTTATCTGCCTAGGGTTAGGGTTAGGGTTCAGCCTAGGGCTTGAATTTTTTTTACCAGGAAGCCCTGAGTTCCAGGCTTACTTCATCTGCCAAAGGCATCCCCAAGGGAGTGCAGAAGTGCCACAACATGGCTGCTTTCACGGCTTTTCCCTTAGGAAGAACCCTAATACCCGGCTGATTTACCTTCCTAGGGTTACTGTTAGGCTTAGGCCTAGGACTTTTAAAACCAGGAAGCCCTGGGCCCCAGGCACACTGCAGCTGCGAAAGGCATCCCAAGGGGAGCGCAAAAGTGACGCAACTTGGCTGCCACCACTGATATTTCCATGAGACCATCCCGAACCATAGGTTGATTTTCCTTCCTAGGGTTAAGGTTTGAGTTACGCCTAGGGTAAGGGTTCTATTAACCAGAAAGCCCTGAGTTCCAAGAACACAGCAGCTGCGAAGGACTAGCCAAGAAGAGCGCAAAAGTACCACAACATGCCTGCCTCCACAGCTTTTTCCTTGGGGACATGCCTAATTCCTGGCTGATTTGCCTTTCTCGTCATAGGGTTGGGGTTCGGCCTAGGGCTAGGATTTTTAAAAGCAGGAAGCCCTGAGTTCCAGGCACACTGGAGCTGTGAAAGGCATCCAAAAGGGAGTGCAAAAGTGCCACAACATGGCTGCTTTCACGGCTTTTTCCTTGGCAAGACGCCTAACACCAGGCTGACTTACCTTCCCAGGGTTACTATTAGGCTTAAGCCTAGGGCTACGATTTTTAAAACTAGGAAGCCCTTAGCTCCAGGCACACTGCAGCTGTTCAAGGCATCCCAAGGGGAGTACAAAAGTGCAACAACATGGCAGCTTTCACAGCTTTTTCCTTGGCACCATCCCTATACCTAGGCTGATTTATCTGCCTAGGGTTAGGGTTAGGGTTCAGCCTAGGGCTTGGATTTCTTTAACCAGGAAGCCCTGAGTTCCAGGCTTACTTCATCTGCCAAAGGCATCCCAAAGGGAGTGCAGAAGTGCCACAACATGGCTGCTTTCACGGCTTTTCCCTTAGGAAGAACCCTAATACCCGGCTGATTTACCTTCCTAGGGTTACTGTTAGGCTTAGGCCTAGGACTTTTAAAACCAGGAAGCCCTGGGCTCCAGGCACACTGCAGCTGCAAAAGGCATCCCAAGGGGAGCGCAAAAGTGACGCAACTTGGCTGCCACCACTGATATTTCCATGAGACCATCCCGAACCATAGGTTGATTTTCCTTCCTAGGGTTAAGGTTTGAGTTACGCCTAGGGTAAGGGTCTATTAACCAGAAAGCCCTGAGTTCCAAGAACACAGCAGCTGCGAAGGACTAGCCAAGAAGAGCGCAAAAGTACCACAACATGCCTGCCTCCACAGCTTTTTCCTTGGGGACATGCCTAATTCCTGGCTGATTTGCCTTTCTCGTCTTAGGGTTGGGGTTCGGCCTAGGGCTAGGATTTTTAAAAGCAGGAAGCCCTGAGTTCCAGGCACACTGGAGCTGTGAAAGGCATCCAAAAGGGAGTGCAAAAGTGCCACAACATGGCTGCTTTCACGGCTTTTTCCTTGGCAAGAAGCCTAACACCAGGCTGACATACTTTCCCAGGGTTACTGTTAGGCTTAGGCCTAGGGCTAGGATTTTTGAAACTAGGAAGCCCTGGGCTCCAGGCACACTGCAGCTGTTCAAGGCATCCCAAGGGGAGTACAAAAGTGCAACAACATGGCAGCTTTCACAGCTTTTTCCTTGGCACCATCCCTATACCTAGGCTGATTTATCTGCCTAGGGTTAGGGTTAGGGTTCAGCCTAGGGCTTGGATTTCTTTAACCAGGAAGCCCTGAGTTCCAGGCTTACTTCATCTGCCAAAGGCATCCCAAAGGGAGTGCAGAAGTGCCACAACATGGCTGCTTTCACGGCTTTTCCCTTAGGAAGAACCCTAATACCCGGCTGATTTACCTTCCTAGGGTTACTGTTAGGCTTAGGCCTAGGACTTTTAAAACCAGGAAGCCCTGGGCTCCAGGCACACTGCAGCTGAGAAAGGCATCCCAAGGGGAGCGCAAAAGTGACGCAACTTGGCTGCCACCACTGATATTTCCATGAGACCATCCCGAACCATAGGCTGATTTTCCTTCCTACGGTTAAGGTTTGAGTTACGCCTAGGGTAAGGGTTCTATTAACCAGAAAGCCCTGAGTTCCAAGAACACAGCAGCTGCGAAGGACTAGCCAAGAAGAGCGCAAAAGTACCACAACATGCCTGCCTCCACAGCTTTTTCCTTGTGGACATGCCTAATTCCTGGCTGATTTGCCTTTCTCGTCTTAGGGTTGGGGTTCGGCCTAGGGCTAGGATTTTTAAAAGCAGGAAGCCCTGAGTTCCAGGCACACTGGAGCTGTGAAAGGCATCCAAAAGGGAGTGCAAAAGTGCCACAACATGGCTGCTTTCACGGCTTTTTCCTTGGCAAGAAGCCTAACACCAGGCTGATTTGCCTTCCCAGGGTTACTGTTAGGCTTAGGCCTAGGGCTAGGATTTTTAAAACTAGGAAGCCCTGGGCTCCAGGCACACTGCAGCTGTTCAAGGCATCCCAAGGGGAGTACAAAAGTGCAACAACATGGCAGCTTTCACAGCTTTTTCCTTGGCACCATCCCTATACCTAGGCTGATTTATCTGCCTAGGGTTAGGGTTAGGGTTCAGCCTAGGGCTTGGATTTCTTTAACCAGGAAGCCCTGAGTTCCAGGCTTACTTCATCTGCCAAAGGCATCCCAAAGGGAGTGCAGAAGTGCCACAACATGGCTGCTTTCACGGCTTTTTCCTTGGCAAGAAGCCTAACATCAGGCTGATTTACTTTCCCAGGGTTACTGTTAGGCTTAGGCCTAGGGCTAGGATTTTTGAAAC
The DNA here is from genome assembly GCF_027887145.1 of Ammospiza caudacuta. Lineage (NCBI taxonomy): Eukaryota > Metazoa > Chordata > Aves > Passeriformes > Passerellidae > Ammospiza > Ammospiza caudacuta. The sequence continues at coordinate 94,505 of NW_026682919.1, forward strand.
TAGGAAGCCCTTAGCTCCAGGCACACTGCAGCTGTTCAAGGCATCCCAAGGGGAGTACAATAGTGCAACAACATGGCAGCTTTCACAGCTTTTTCCTTGGCACCATCCCTATACCTGGGCTGATTTATCTGCCTAGGGTTAGGGTTAGGGTTCAGCCTAGGGCTTGAATTTTTTTAACCAGGAAGCCCTGAGTTCCAGGCTTACTTCATCTGCCAAAGGCATCCCAAAGGGAGTGCAGAAGTGCCACAACATGGCTGCTTTCACGGCTTTTCCCTTAGGAAGAACCCTAATACCCGGCTGATTTACCTTCCTAGGGTTACTGTTAGGCTTAGGCCTAGGACTTTTAAAACCAGGAAGCCCTGGGCTCCAGGCACACTGCAGCTGCGAAAGGCATCCCAAGGGGAGCGCAAAAGTGACGCAACTTGGCTGCCACCGCTGATATTTCCATGAGACCATCCGGAACCATAGGCTGATTTTCCTTCCTAGGGTTAAGGTTTGAGTTACGCCTAGGGTAAGGGTTCTATTAACCAGAAAGCCCTGAGTTCCAAGAACACAGCAGCTGCGAAGGACTAGCCAAGAAGAGCGCAAAAGTACCACAACATGCCTGCCTCCACAGCTTTTTCCTTGGGGACATGCCTAATTCCTGGCTGATTTGCCTTTCTCGTCTTAGGGTTGCGGTTCGGCCTAGGGCTAGGATTTTTAAAAGCAGGAAGCCCTGAGTTCCAGGCACACTGGAGCTGTGAAAGGCATCCAAAAGGGAGTGCAAAAGTGCCACAACATGGCTGCTTTCACGGCTTTTTCCTTGGCAAGAAGCCTAACACCAGGCTGATTTACTTTCCCAGGGTTACTGCTAGGCTTAGGCCTAGGGCTAGGATTTTTGAAACTAGGAGGCCCTTAGCTCCAGGCACACTGCAGCTGTTCAAGGCATCCCAAGGGGAGTACAAAAGTGCAACAACATGGCAGCTTTCACAGCTTTTTCCTTGGCACCATCCCTATACCTAGGCTGATTTATCTGCCTAGGGTTAGGGTTAGGGTTCAGCCTAGGGCTTGGATTTCTTTAACCAGGAAGCCCTGAGTTCCAGGCTTACTTCATCTGCCAAAGGCATCCCAAAGGGAGTGCAGAAGTGCCACAACATGGCTGCTTTCACGGCTTTTCCCTTAGGAAGAACCCTAATACCCGGCTGATTTACCTTCCTAGGGTTACTGTTAGGCTTAGGCCTAGGACTTTTAAAACCAGGAAGCCCTGGGCTCCAGGCACACTGCAGCTGCGAAAGGCATCCCAAGGGGAGCGCAAAAGTGACGCAACTTGGCTGCCACCACTGATATTTCCATGAGACCATCCCGAACCATAGGCTGATTTTCCTTCCTAGGGTTAAGGTTTGAGTTACGCCTAGGGTAAGGGTTCTATTAACCAGAAAGCCCTGAGTTCCAAGAACACAGCAGCTGCGAAGGACTAGCCAAGAAGAGCGCAAAAGTACCACAACATGCCTGCCTCCACAGCTTTTTCCTTGGGGACATGCCTAATTCCTGGCTGATTTGCCTTTCTCGTCTTAGGGTTGGGGTTCGGCCTAGGGCTAGGATTTTTAAAATCAGGAAGCCCTGAGTTCCAGGCACACTGGAGCTGTGAAAGGCATCCAAAAGGGAGTGCAAAAGTGCCACAACATGGCTGTTTCACGGCTTTTTCCTTGGCAAGAAGCCTAACATCAGGCTGATTTACTTTCCCAGGGTTACTGTTAGGCTTAGGCCTAGGGCTAGGATTTTTGAAACTAGGAAGCCCTTAGCTCCAGGCACACTGCAGCTGTTCAAGGCATCCCAAGGGGAGTACAAAAGTGCAACAACATGGCAGCTTTCACAGCTTTTTCCTTGGCACCATCCCTATACCTAGGCTGATTTATCTGCCTAGGGTTAGGGTTAGGGTTCAGCCTAGGGCTTGGATTTCTTTAACCAGGAAGCCCTGAGTTCCAGGCTTACTTCATCTGCCAAAGGCATCCCAAAGGGAGTGCAGAAGTGCCACAACATGGCTGCTTTCACGGCTTTTTCCTTGGCAAGAAGCCTAACATCAGGCTGATTTACTTTCCCAGGGTTACTGTTAGGCTTAGGCCTAGGGCTAGGATTTTTGAAACTAGGAAGCCCTTAGCTCCAGGCACACTGCAGCTGTTCAAGGCATCCCAAGGGGAGTACAAAAGTGCAACAACATGGCAGCTTTCACAGCTTTTTCCTTGGCACCATCCCTATACCTGGGCTGATTTATCTGCCTAGGGTTAGGGTTAGGGTTCAGCCTAGGGCTTGAATTTTTTTTACCAGGAAGCCCTGAGTTCCAGGCTTACTTCATCTGCCAAAGGCATCCCAAAGGGAGTGCAGAAGTGCCACAACATGGCTGCTTTCACGGCTTTTCCCTTAGGAAGAACCCTAATACGCGGCTGATTTACCTTCCTAGGGTTACTGTTAGGCTTAGGCCTAGGACTTTTAAAACCAGGAAGCCCTGGGCCCCAGGCACACTGCAGCTGCGAAAGGCATCCCAAGGGGAGCGCAAAAGTGACGCAACTTGGCTGCCACCACTGATATTTCCATGAGACCATCCCGAACCATAGGTTGATTTTCCTTCCTAGGGTTAAGGTTTGAGTTACGCCTAGGGTAAGGGTTCTATTAACCAGAAAGCCCTGAGTTCCAAGAACACAGCAGCTGCGAAGGACTAGCCAAGAAGAGCGCAAAAGTACCACAACATGCCTGCCTCCACAGCTTTTTCCTTGGGGACATGCCTAATTCCTGGCTGATTTGCCTTTCTCGTCATAGGGTTGGGGTTCGGCCTAGGGCTAGGATTTTTAAAAGCAGGAAGCCCTGAGTTCCAGGCACACTGGAGCTGTGAAAGGCATCCAAAAGGGATTGCAAAAGTGCCACAACATGGCTGCTTTCACGGCTTTTTCCTTGGCAAGACGCCTAACACCAGGCTGACTTACCTTCCCAGGGTTACTATTAGGCTTAAGCCTAGGGCTACGATTTTTAAAACTAGGAAGCCCTTAGCTCCAGGCACACTGCAGCTGTTCAAGGCATCCCAAGGGGAGTACAAAAGTGCAACAACATGGCAGCTTTCACAGCTTTTTCCTTGGCACCATCCCTATACCTAGGCTGATTTATCTGCCTAGGGTTAGGGTTAGGGTTCAGCCTAGGGCTTGGATTTCTTTAACCAGGAAGCCCTGAGTTCCAGGCTTACTTCATCTGCCAAAGGCATCCCAAAGGGAGTGCAGAAGTGCCACAACATGGCTGCTTTCACGGCTTTTCCCTTAGGAAGAACCCTAATACCCGGCTGATTTACCTTCCTAGGGTTACTGTTAGGCTTAGGCCTAGGACTTTTAAAACCAGGAAGCCCTGGGCTCCAGGCACACTGCAGCTGCAAAAGGCATCCCAAGGGGAGCGCAAAAGTGACGCAACTTGGCTGCCACCACTGATATTTCCATGAGACCATCCCGAACCATAGGTTGATTTTCCTTCCTAGGGTTAAGGTTTGAGTTACGCCTAGGGTAAGGGTCTATTAACCAGAAAGCCCTGAGTTCCAAGAACACAGCAGCTGCGAAGGACTAGCCAAGAAGAGCGCAAAAGTACCACAACATGCCTGCCTCCACAGCTTTTTCCTTGGGGACATGCCTAATTCCTGGCTGATTTGCCTTTCTCGTCTTAGGGTTGCGGTTCGGCCTAGGGCTAGGATTTTTAAAAGCAGGAAGCCCTGAGTTCCAGGCACACTGGAGCTGTGAAAGGCATCCAAAAGGGAGTGCAAAAGTGCCACAACATGGCTGCTTTCACGGCTTTTTCCTTGGCAAGAAGCCTAACACCAGGCTGATTTACTTTCCCAGGGTTACTGCTAGGCTTAGGCCTAGGGCTAGGATTTTTGAAACTAGGAGGCCCTTAGCTCCAGGCACACTGCAGCTGTTCAAGGCATCCCAAGGGGAGTACAAAAGTGCAACAACATGGCAGCTTTCACAGCTTTTTCCTTGGCACCATCCCTATACCTAGGCTGATTTATCTGCCTAGGGTTAGGGTTAGGGTTCAGCCTAGGGCTTGGATTTCTTTAACCAGGAAGCCCTGAGTTCCAGGCTTACTTCATCTGCCAAAGGCATCCCAAAGGGAGTGCAGAAGTGCCACAACATGGCTGCTTTCACGGCTTTTCCCTTAGGAAGAACCCTAATACCCGGCTGATTTACCTTCCTAGGGTTACTGTTAGGCTTAGGCCTAGGACTTTTAAAACCAGGAAGCCCTGGGCTCCAGGCACACTGCAGCTGCGAAAGGCATCCCAAGGGGAGCGCAAAAGTGACGCAACTTGGCTGCCACCACTGATATTTCCATGAGACCATCCCGAACCATAGGCTGATTTTCCTTCCTAGGGTTAAGGTTTGAGTTACGCCTAGGGTAAGGGTTCTATTAACCAGAAAGCCCTGAGTTCCAAGAACACAGCAGCTGCGAAGGACTAGCCAAGAAGAGCGCAAAAGTACCACAACATGCCTGCCTCCACAGCTTTTTCCTTGGGGACATGCCTAATTCCTGGCTGATTTGCCTTTCTCGTCTTAGGGTTGGGGTTCGGCCTAGGGCTAGGATTTTTAAAATCAGGAAGCCCTGAGTTCCAGGCACACTGGAGCTGTGAAAGGCATCCAAAAGGGAGTGCAAAAGTGCCACAACATGGCTGTTTCACGGCTTTTTCCTTGGCAAGAAGCCTAACATCAGGCTGATTTACTTTCCCAGGGTTACTGTTAGGCTTAGGCCTAGGGCTAGGATTTTTGAAACTAGGAAGCCCTTAGCTCCAGGCACACTGCAGCTGTTCAAGGCATCCCAAGGGGAGTACAAAAGTGCAACAACATGGCAGCTTTCACAGCTTTTTCCTTGGCACCATCCCTATACCTAGGCTGATTTATCTGCCTAGGGTTAGGGTTAGGGTTCAGCCTAGGGCTTGGATTTCTTTAACCAGGAAGCCCTGAGTTCCAGGCTTACTTCATCTGCCAAAGGCATCCCAAAGGGAGTGCAGAAGTGCCACAACATGGCTGCTTTCACGGCTTTTTCCTTGGCAAGAAGCCTAACATCAGGCTGATTTACTTTCCCAGGGTTACTGTTAGGCTTAGGCCTAGGGCTAGGATTTTTGAAACTAGGAAGCCCTTAGCTCCAGGCACACTGCAGCTGTTCAAGGCATCCCAAGGGGAGTACAAAAGTGCAACAACATGGCAGCTTTCACAGCTTTTTCCTTGGCACCATCCCTATACCTGGGCTGATTTATCTGCCTAGGGTTAGGGTTAGGGTTCAGCCTAGGGCTTGAATTTTTTTTACCAGGAAGCCCTGAGTTCCAGGCTTACTTCATCTGCCAAAGGCATCCCAAAGGGAGTGCAGAAGTGCCACAACATGGCTGCTTTCACGGCTTTTCCCTTAGGAAGAACCCTAATACGCGGCTGATTTACCTTCCTAGGGTTACTGTTAGGCTTAGGCCTAGGACTTTTAAAACCAGGAAGCCCTGGGCCCCAGGCACACTGCAGCTGCGAAAGGCATCCCAAGGGGAGCGCAAAAGTGACGCAACTTGGCTGCCACCACTGATATTTCCATGAGACCATCCCGAACCATAGGTTGATTTTCCTTCCTAGGGTTAAGGTTTGAGTTACGCCTAGGGTAAGGGTTCTATTAACCAGAAAGCCCTGAGTTCCAAGAACACAGCAGCTGCGAAGGACTAGCCAAGAAGAGCGCAAAAGTACCACAACATGCCTGCCTCCACAGCTTTTTCCTTGGGGACATGCCTAATTCCTGGCTGATTTGCCTTTCTCGTCATAGGGTTGGGGTTCGGCCTAGGGCTAGGATTTTTAAAAGCAGGAAGCCCTGAGTTCCAGGCACACTGGAGCTGTGAAAGGCATCCAAAAGGGATTGCAAAAGTGCCACAACATGGCTGCTTTCACGGCTTTTTCCTTGGCAAGACGCCTAACACCAGGCTGACTTACCTTCCCAGGGTTACTATTAGGCTTAAGCCTAGGGCTACGATTTTTAAAACTAGGAAGCCCTTAGCTCCAGGCACACTGCAGCTGTTCAAGGCATCCCAAGGGGAGTACAAAAGTGCAACAACATGGCAGCTTTCACAGCTTTTTCCTTGGCACCATCCCTATACCTAGGCTGATTTATCTGCCTAGGGTTAGGGTTAGGGTTCAGCCTAGGGCTTGGATTTCTTTAACCAGGAAGCCCTGAGTTCCAGGCTTACTTCATCTGCCAAAGGCATCCCAAAGGGAGTGCAGAAGTGCCACAACATGGCTGCTTTCACGGCTTTTCCCTTAGGAAGAACCCTAATACCCGGCTGATTTACCTTCCTAGGGTTACTGTTAGGCTTAGGCCTAGGACTTTTAAAACCAGGAAGCCCTGGGCTCCAGGCACACTGCAGCTGCAAAAGGCATCCCAAGGGGAGCGCAAAAGTGACGCAACTTGGCTGCCACCACTGATATTTCCATGAGACCATCCCGAACCATAGGTTGATTTTCCTTCCTAGGGTTAAGGTTTGAGTTACGCCTAGGGTAAGGGTCTATTAACCAGAAAGCCCTGAGTTCCAAGAACACAGCAGCTGCGAAGGACTAGCCAAGAAGAGCGCAAAAGTACCACAACATGCCTGCCTCCACAGCTTTTTCCTTGTGGACATGCCTAATTCCTGGCTGATTTGCCTTTCTCGTCTTAGGGTTGGGGTTCGGCCTAGGGCTAGGATTTTTAAAAGCAGGAAGCCCTGAGTTCCAGGCACACTGGAGCTGTGAAAGGCATCCAAAAGGGAGTGCAAAAGTGCCACAACATGGCTGCTTTCACGGCTTTTTCCTTGGCAAGAAGCCTAACACCAGGCTGACATACTTTCCCAGGGTTACTGTTAGGCTTAGGCCTAGGGCTAGGATTTTTGAAACTAGGAAGCCCTGGGCTCCAGGCACACTGCAGCTGTTCAAGGCATCCCAAGGGGAGTACAAAAGTGCAACAACATGGCAGCTTTCACAGCTTTTTCCTTGGCACCATCCCTATACCTAGGCTGATTTATCTGCCTAGGGTTAGGGTTAGGGTTCAGCCTAGGGCTTGGATTTCTTTAACCAGGAAGCCCTGAGTTCCAGGCTTACTTCATCTGCCAAAGGCATCCCAAAGGGAGTGCAGAAGTGCCACAACATGGCTGCTTTCACGGCTTTTCCCTTAGGAAGAACCCTAATACCCGGCTGATTTACCTTCCTAGGGTTACTGTTAGGCTTAGGCCTAGGACTTTTAAAACCAGGAAGCCCTGGGCTCCAGGCACACTGCAGCTGAGAAAGGCATCCCAAGGGGAGCGCAAAAGTGACGCAACTTGGCTGCCACCACTGATATTTCCATGAGACCATCCCGAACCATAGGCTGATTTTCCTTCCTACGGTTAAGGTTTGAGTTACGCCTAGGGTAAGGGTTCTATTAACCAGAAAGCCCTGAGTTCCAAGAACACAGCAGCTGCGAAGGACTAGCCAAGAAGAGCGCAAAAGTACCACAACATGCCTGCCTCCACAGCTTTTTCCTTGTGGACATGCCTAATTCCTGGCTGATTTGCCTTTCTCGTCTTAGGGTTGGGGTTCGGCCTAGGGCTAGGATTTTTAAAAGCAGGAAGCCCTGAGTTCCAGGCACACTGGAGCTGTGAAAGGCATCCAAAAGGGAGTGCAAAAGTGCCACAACATGGCTGCTTTCACGGCTTTTTCCTTGGCAAGAAGCCTAACACCAGGCTGATTTGCCTTCCCAGGGTTACTGTTAGGCTTAGGCCTAGGGCTAGGATTTTTAAAACTAGGAAGCCCTGGGCTCCAGGCACACTGCAGCTGTTCAAGGCATCCCAAGGGGAGTACAAAAGTGCAACAACATGGCAGCTTTCACAGCTTTTTCCTTGGCACCATCCCTATACCTAGGCTGATTTATCTGCCTAGGGTTAGGGTTAGGGTTCAGCCTAGGGCTTGGATTTCTTTAACCAGGAAGCCCTGAGTTCCAGGCTTACTTCATCTGCCAAAGGCATCCCAAAGGGAGTGCAGAAGTGCCACAACATGGCTGCTTTCACGGCTTTTTCCTTGGCAAGAAGCCTAATATCAGGCTGATTTACTTTCCCAGGGTTACTGTTAGGCTTAGGCCTAGGGCTAGGATTTTTGAAACTAGGAAGCCCTGGGCTCCAGGCACACTGCAGCTGTTCAAGGCATCCCAAGGGGAGTACAATAGTGCAACAACATGGCAGCTTTCACAGCTTTTTCCTTGGCACCATCCCTATACCTGGGCTGATTTATCTGCCTAGGGTTAGGGTTAGGGTTCAGCCTAGGGCTTGAATTTTTTTAACCAGGAAGCCCTGAGTTCCAGGCTTACTTCATCTGCCAAAGGCATCCCAAAGGGAGTGCAGAAGTGCCACAACATGGCTGCTTTCACGGCTTTTCCCTTAGGAAGAACCCTAATACCCGGCTGATTTACCTTCCTAGGGTTACTGTTAGGCTTAGGCCTAGGACTTTTAAAACCAGGAAGCCCTGGGCTCCAGGCACACTGCAGCTGCGAAAGGCATCCCAAGGGGAGCGCAAAAGTGACGCAACTTGGCTGCCACCGCTGATATTTCCATGAGACCATCCGGAACCATAGGCTGATTTTCCTTCCTAGGGTTAAGGTTTGAGTTACGCCTAGGGTAAGGGTTCTATTAACCAGAAAGCCCTGAGTTCCAAGAACACAGCAGCTGCGAAGGACTAGCCAAGAAGAGCGCAAAAGTACCACAACATGCCTGCCTCCACAGCTTTTTCCTTGGGGACATGCCTAATTCCTGGCTGATTTGCCTTTCTCGTCTTAGGGTTGGGGTTCGGCCTAGGGCTAGGATTTTTAAAAGCAGGAAGCCCTGAGTTCCAGGCACACTGGAGCTGTGAAAGGCATCCAAAAGGGAGTGCAAAAGTGCCACAACATGGCTGCTTTCACGGCTTTTTCCTTGGCAAGAAGCCTAACACCAGGCTGATTTACTTTCCCAGGGTTACTGCTAGGCTTAGGCCTAGGGCTAGGATTTTTGAAACTAGGAGGCCCTTAGCTCCAGGCACACTGCAGCTGTTCAAGGCATCCCAAGGGGAGTACAAAAGTGCAACAACATGGCAGCTTTCACAGCTTTTTCCTTGGCACCATCCCTATACCTAGGCTGATTTATCTGCCTAGGGTTAGGGTTAGGGTTCAGCCTAGGGCTTGGATTTCTTTAACCAGGAAGCCCTGAGTTCCAGGCTTACTTCATCTGCCAAAGGCATCCCAAAGGGAGTGCAGAAGAGCCACAACATGGCTGCTTTCACGGCTTTTTCCTTGGCAAGAAGCCTAACATCAGGCTGATTTACCTTCCAAGGGTTACTGTTAGGCTTAGGCCTAGGGCTAGGATTTTTGAAACTAGGAAGCCCTTAGCTCCAGGCACACTGCAGCTGTTCAAGGCATCCCAAGGGGAGTACAAAAGTGCAACAACATGGCAGCTTTCACAGCTTTTTCCTTGGCACCATCCCTATACCTGGGCTGATTTATCTGCCTAGGGTTAGGGTTAGGGTTCAGCCTAGGGCTTGAATTTTTTTTACCAGGAAGCCCTGAGTTCCAGGCTTACTTCATCTGCCAAAGGCATCCCAAAGGGAGTGCAGAAGTGCCACAACATGGCTGCTTTCACGGCTTTTTCCTTGGCAAGAAGCCTAACATCAGGCTGATTTACTTTCCCAGGGTTACTGTTAGGCTTAGGCCTAGGGCTAGGATTTTTGAAACTAGGAAGCCCTTAGCTCCAGGCACACTGCAGCTGTTCAAGGCATCCCAAGGGGAGTACAAAAGTGCAACAACATGGCAGCTTTCACAGCTTTTTCCTTGGCACCATCCCTATACCTGGGCTGATTTATCTGCCTAGGGTTAGGGTTAGGGTTCAGCCTAGGGCTCTAATTTTTTTTACCAGGAAGCCCTGAGTTCCAGGCTTACTTCATCTGCCAAAGGCATCCCAAAGGGAGTGCAGAAGTGCCACAACATGGCTGCTTTCACGGCTTTTCCCTTAGGAAGAACCCTAATACCCGGCTGATTTACCTTCCTAGGGTTACTGTTAGGCTTAGGCCTAGGACTTTTAAAACCAGGAAGCCCTGGGCTCCAGGCACACTGCAGCTGCGAAAGGCATCCCAAGGGGAGCGCAAAAGTGACGCAACTTGGCTGCCACCACTGATATTTCCATGAGACCATCCCGAACCATAGGTTGATTTTCCTTCCTAGGGTTAAGGTTTGAGTTACGCCTAGGGTAAGGGTTCTATTAACCAGAAAGCCCTGAGTTCCAAGAACACAGCAGCTGCGAAGGACTAGCCAAGAAGAGCGCAAAAGTACCACAACATGCCTGCCTCCACAGCTTTTTCCTTGGGGACATGCCTAATTCCTGGCTGATTTGCCTTTCTCGTCATAGGGTTGGGGTTCGGCCTAGGGCTAGGATTTTTAAAAGCAGGAAGCCCTGAGTTCCAGGCACACTGGAGCTGTGAAAGGCATCCAAAAGGGATTGCAAAAGTGCCACAACATGGCTGCTTTCACGGCTTTTTCCTTGGCAAGACGCCTAACACCAGGCTGACTTACCTTCCCAGGGTTACTATTAGGCTTAAGCCTAGGGCTACGATTTTTAAAACTAGGAAGCCCTTAGCTCCAGGCACACTGCAGCTGTTCAAGGCATCCCAAGGGGAGTACAAAAGTGCAACAACATGGCAGCTTTCACAGCTTTTTCCTTGGCACCATCCCTATACCTAGGCTGATTTATCTGCCTAGGGTTAGGGTTAGGGTTCAGCCTAGGGCTTGGATTTCTTTAACCAGGAAGCCCTGAGTTCCAGGCTTACTTCATCTGCCAAAGGCATCCCAAAGGGAGTGCAGAAGTGCCACAACATGGCTGCTTTCACGGCTTTTCCCTTAGGAAGAACCCTAATACCCGGCTGATTTACCTTCCTAGGGTTACTGTTAGGCTTAGGCCTAGGACTTTTAAAACCAGGAAGCCCTGGGCTCCAGGCACACTGCAGCTGCAAAAGGCATCCCAAGGGGAGCGCAAAAGTGACGCAACTTGGCTGCCACCACTGATATTTCCATGAGACCATCCCGAACCATAGGTTGATTTTCCTTCCTAGGGTTAAGGTTTGAGTTACGCCTAGGGTAAGGGTCTATTAACCAGAAAGCCCTGAGTTCCAAGAACACAGCAGCTGCGAAGGACTAGCCAAGAAGAGCGCAAAAGTACCACAACATGCCTGCCTCCACAGCTTTTTCCTTGTGGACATGCCTAATTCCTGGCTGATTTGCCTTTCTCGTCTTAGGGTTGGGGTTCGGCCTAGGGCTAGGATTTTTAAAAGCAGGAAGCCCTGAGTTCCAGGCACACTGGAGCTGTGAAAGGCATCCAAAAGGGAGTGCAAAAGTGCCACAACATGGCTGCTTTCACGGCTTTTTCCTTGGCAAGAAGCCTAACACCAGGCTGACATACTTTCCCAGGGTTACTGTTAGGCTTAGGCCTAGGGCTAGGATTTTTGAAACTAGGAAGCCCTGGGCTCCAGGCACACTGCAGCTGTTCAAGGCATCCCAAGGGGAGTACAAAAGTGCAACAACATGGCAGCTTTCACAGCTTTTTCCTTGGCACCATCCCTATACCTAGGCTGATTTATCTGCCTAGGGTTAGGGTTAGGGTTCAGCCTAGGGCTTGGATTTCTTTAACCAGGAAGCCCTGAGTTCCAGGCTTACTTCATCTGCCAAAGGCATCCCAAAGGGAGTGCAGAAGTGCCACAACATGGCTGCTTTCACGGCTTTTCCCTTAGGAAGAACCCTAATACCCGGCTGATTTACCTTCCTAGGGTTACTGTTAGGCTTAGGCCTAGGACTTTTAAAACCAGGAAGCCCTGGGCTCCAGGCACACTGCAGCTGAGAAAGGCATCCCAAGGGGAGCGCAAAAGTGACGCAACTTGGCTGCCACCACTGATATTTCCATGAGACCATCCCGAACCATAGGCTGATTTTCCTTCCTACGGTTAAGGTTTGAGTTACGCCTAGGGTAAGGGTTCTATTAACCAGAAAGCCCTGAGTTCCAAGAACACAGCAGCTGCGAAGGACTAGCCAAGAAGAGCGCAAAAGTACCACAACATGCCTGCCTCCACAGCTTTTTCCTTGTGGACATGCCTAATTCCTGGCTGATTTGCCTTTCTCGTCTTAGGGTTGGGGTTCGGCCTAGGGCTAGGATTTTTAAAAGCAGGAAGCCCTGAGTTCCAGGCACACTGGAGCTGTGAAAGGCATCCAAAAGGGAGTGCAAAAGTGCCACAACATGGCTGCTTTCACGGCTTTTTCCTTGGCAAGAAGCCTAACACCAGGCTGATTTGCCTTCCCAGGGTTACTGTTAGGCTTAGGCCTAGGGCTAGGATTTTTAAAACTAGGAAGCCCTGGGCTCCAGGCACACTGCAGCTGTTCAAGGCATCCCAAGGGGAGTACAAAAGTGCAACAACATGGCAGCTTTCACAGCTTTTTCCTTGGCACCATCCCTATACCTAGGCTGATTTATCTGCCTAGGGTTAGGGTTAGGGTTCAGCCTAGGGCTTGGATTTCTTTAACCAGGAAGCCCTGAGTTCCAGGCTTACTTCATCTGCCAAAGGCATCCCAAAGGGAGTGCAGAAGTGCCACAACATGGCTGCTTTCACGGCTTTTTCCTTGGCAAGAAGCCTAATATCAGGCTGATTTACTTTCCCAGGGTTACTGTTAGGCTTAGGCCTAGGGCTAGGATTTTTGAAACTAGGAAGCCCTGGGCTCCAGGCACACTGCAGCTGTTCAAGGCATCCCAAGGGGAGTACAATAGTGCAACAACATGGCAGCTTTCACAGCTTTTTCCTTGGCACCATCCCTATACCTGGGCTGATTTATCTGCCTAGGGTTAGGGTTAGGGTTCAGCCTAGGGCTTGAATTTTTTTAACCAGGAAGCCCTGAGTTCCAGGCTTACTTCATCTGCCAAAGGCATCCCAAAGGGAGTGCAGAAGTGCCACAACATGGCTGCTTTCACGGCTTTTCCCTTAGGAAGAACCCTAATACCCGGCTGATTTACCTTCCTAGGGTTACTGTTAGGCTTAGGCCTAGGACTTTTAAAACCAGGAAGCCCTGGCCTCCAGGCACACTGCAGCTGCGAAAGGCATCCCAAGGGGAGCGCAAAAGTGACGCAACTTGGCTGCCACCACTGATATTTCCATGAGACCATCCCGAACCATAGGTTGATTTTCCTTCCTAGGGTTAAGGTTTGAGTTACGCCTAGGGTAAGGGCTCTATTAACCAGAAAGCCCTGAGTTCCAAGAACACAGCAGCTGCGAAGGACTAGCCAAGAAGAGCGCAAAAGTACCACAACATGCCTGCCTCCACAGCTTTTTCCTTGGGGACATGCCTAATTCCTGGCTGATTTGCCTTTCTCGTCTTAGGGTTGGGGTTCGGCCTAGGGCTAGGATTTTTAAAAGCAGGAAGCCCTGAGTTCCAGGCACACTATAGCTGTGAAAGGCATCCAAAAGGGAGTGCAAAAGTGCCACAACATGGCTGCTTTCACGGCTTTTTCCTTGGCAAGAAGCCTAACACCAGGCTGATTTACTTTCCCAGGGTTACTGCTAGGCTTAGGCCTAGGGCTAGGATTTTTGAAACTAGGAGGCCCTTAGCTCCAGGCACACTGCAGCTGTTCAAGGCATCCCAAGGGGAGTACAAAAGTGCAACAACATGGCAGCTTTCACAGCTTTTTCCTTGGCACCATCCCTATACCTAGGCTGATTTATCTGCCTAGGGTTAGGGTTAGGGTTCAGCCTAGGGCTTGGATTTCTTTAACCAGGAAGCCCTGAGTTCCAGGCTTACTTCATCTGCCAAAGGCATCCCAAAGGGAGTGCAGAAGAGCCACAACATGGCTGCTTTCACGGCTTTTTCCTTGGCAAGAAGCCTAACATCAGGCTGATTTACCTTCCAAGGGTTACTGTTAGGCTTAGGCCTAGGGCTAGGATTTTTGAAACTAGGAAGCCCTTAGCTCCAGGCACACTGCAGCTGTTCAAGGCATCCCAAGGGGACTACAAAAGTGCAACAACATGGCAGCTTTCACAGCTTTTTCCTTGGCACCATCCCTATACCTGGGCTGATTTATCTGCCTAGGGTTAGGGTTAGGGTTCAGCCTAGGGCTTGAATTTTTTTTACCAGGAAGCCCTGAGTTCCAGGCTTACTTCATCTGCCAAAGGCATCCCAAAGGGAGTGCAGAAGTGCCACAACATGGCTGCTTTCACGGCTTTTTCCTTGGCAAGAAGCCTAACATCAGGCTGATTTACTTTCCCAGGGTTACTGTTAGGCTTAGGCCTAGGGCTAGGATTTTTGAAACTAGGAAGCCCTTAGCTCCAGGCACACTGCAGCTGTTCAAGGCATCCCAAGGGGAGTACAAAAGTGCAACAACATGGCAGCTTTCACAGCTTTTTCCTTGGCACCATCCCTATACCTGGGCTGATTTATCTGCCTAGGGTTAGGGTTAGGGTTCAGCCTAGGGCTCTAATTTTTTTTACCAGGAAGCCCTGAGTTCCAGGCTTACTTCATCTGCCAAAGGCATCCCAAAGGGAGTGCAGAAGTGCCACAACATGGCTGCTTTCACGGCTTTTCCCTTAGGAAGAACCCTAATACCCGGCTGATTTACCTTCCTAGGGTTACTGTTAGGCTTAGGCCTAGGACTTTTAAAACCAGGAAGCCCTGGGCTCCAGGCACACTGCAGCTGCGAAAGGCATCCCAAGGGGAGCGCAAAAGTGACGCAACTTGGCTGCCACCACTGATATTTCCATGAGACCATCCCGAACCATAGGTTGATTTTCCTTCCTAGGGTTAAGGTTTGAGTTACGCCTAGGGTAAGGGTTCTATTAACCAGAAAGCCCTGAGTTCCAAGAACACAGCAGCTGCGAAGGACTAGCCAAGAAGAGCGCAAAAGTACCACAACATGCCTGCCTCCACAGCTTTTTCCTTGGGGACATGCCTAATTCCTGGCTGATTTGCCTTTCTCGTCATAGGGTTGGGGTTCGGCCTAGGGCTAGGATTTTTAAAAGCAGGAAGCCCTGAGTTCCAGGCACACTGGAGCTGTGAAAGGCATCCAAAAGGGATTGCAAAAGTGCCACAACATGGCTGCTTTCACGGCTTTTTCCTTGGCAAGACGCCTAACACCAGGCTGACTTACCTTCCCAGGGTTACTATTAGGCTTAAGCCTAGGGCTACGATTTTTAAAACTAGGAAGCCCTTAGCTCCAGGCACACTGCAGCTGTTCAAGGCATCCCAAGGGGAGTACAAAAGTGCAACAACATGGCAGCTTTCACAGCTTTTTCCTTGGCACCATCCCTATACCTAGGCTGATTTATCCGCCTAGGGTTAGGGTTAGGGTTCAGCCTAGGGCTTGAATTTCTTTAACCAGGAAGCCCTGAGTTCCAGGCTTACTTCATCTGCCAAAGGCATCCCAAAGGGAGTGCAGAAGTGCCACAACATGGCTGCTTTCACGGCTTTTCCCTTAGGAAGAACCCTAATACCCGGCTGATTTACCTTCCTAGGGTTACTGTTAGGCTTAGGCCTAGGACTTTTAAAACCAGGAAGCCCTGGGCTCCAGGCACACTGCAGCTGCAAAAGGCATCCCAAGGGGAGCGCAAAAGTGACGCAACTTGGCTGCCACCACTGATATTTCCATGAGACCATCCCGAACCATAGGCTGATTTTCCTTCCTAGGGTTAAGGTTTGAGTTACGCCTAGGGTAAGGGTCTATTAACCAGAAAGCCCTGAGTTCCAAGAACACAGCAGCTGCGAAGGACTAGCCAAGAAGAGCGCAAAAGTACCACAACATGCCTGCCTCCACAGCTTTTTCCTTGGGGACATGCCTAATTCCTGGCTGATTTGCCTTTCTCGTCTTAGGGTTGGGGTTCGGCCTAGGGCTAGGATTTTTAAAAGCAGGAAGCCCTGAGTTCCAGGCACACTGGAGCTGTGAAAGGCATCCAAAAGGGAGTGCAAAAGTGCCACAACATGGCTGCTTTCACGGCTTTTTCCTTGGCAAGAAGCCTAACACCAGGCTGACATACTTTCCCAGGGTTACTGTTAGGCTTAGGCCTAGGGCTAGGATTTTTGAAACTAGGAAGCCCTGGGCTCCAGGCACACTGCAGCTGTTCAAGGCATCCCAAGGGGAGTACAAAAGTGCAACAACATGGCAGCTTTCACAGCTTTTTCCTTGGCACCATCCCTATACCTAGGCTGATTTATCTGCCTAGGGTTAGGGTTAGGGTTCAGCCTAGGGCTTGGATTTCTTTAACCAGGAAGCCCTGAGTTCCAGGCTTACTTCATCTGCCAAAGGCATCCCAAAGGGAGTGCAGAAGTGCCACAACATGGCTGCTTTCACGGCTTTTCCCTTAGGAAGAACCCTAATACCCGGCTGATTTACCTTCCTAGGGTTACTGTTAGGCTTAGGCCTAGGACTTTTAAAACCAGGAAGCCCTGGGCTCCAGGCACACTGCAGCTGCGAAAGGCATCCCAAGGGGAGCGCAAAAGTGACGCAACTTGGCTGCCACCACTGATATTTCCATGAGACCATCCCGAACCATAGGCTGATTTTCCTTCCTAGGGTTAAGGTTTGAGTTACGCCTAGGGTAAGGGTTCTATTAACCAGAAAGCCCTGAGTTCCAAGAACACAGCAGCTGCGAAGGACTAGCCAAGAAGAGCGCAAAAGTACCACAACATGCCTGCCTCCACAGCTTTTTCCTTGGGGACATGCCTAATTCCTGGCTGATTTGCCTTTCTCGTCTTAGGGTTGGGGTTCGGCCTAGGGCTAGGATTTTTAAAATCAGGAAGCCCTGAGTTCCAGGCACACTGGAGCTGTGAAAGGCATCCAAAAGGGAGTGCAAAAGTGCCACAACATGGCTGTTTCACGGCTTTTTCCTTGGCAAGAAGCCTAACATCAGGCTGATTTACTTTCCCAGGGTTACTGTTAGGCTTAGGCCTAGGGCTAGGATTTTTGAAACTAGGAAGCCCTTAGCTCCAGGCACACTGCAGCTGTTCAAGGCATCCCAAGGGGAGTACAAAAGTGCAACAACATGGCAGCTTTCACAGCTTTTTCCTTGGCACCATCCCTATACCTAGGCTGATTTATCTGCCTAGGGTTAGGGTTAGGGTTCAGCCTAGGGCTTGGATTTCTTTAACCAGGAAGCCCTGAGTTCCAGGCTTACTTCATCTGCCAAAGGCATCCCAAAGGGAGTGCAGAAGTGCCACAACATGGCTGCTTTCACGGCTTTTTCCTTGGCAAGAAGCCTAACATCAGGCTGATTTACTTTCCCAGGGTTACTGTTAGGCTTAGGCCTAGGGCTAGGATTTTTGAAACTAGGAAGCCCTTAGCTCCAGGCACACTGCAGCTGTTCAAGGCATCCCAAGGGGAGTACAAAAGTGCAACAACATGGCAGCTTTCACAGCTTTTTCCTTGGCACCATCCCTATACCTGGGCTGATTTATCTGCCTAGGGTTAGGGTTAGGGTTCAGCCTAGGGCTTGAATTTTTTTTACCAGGAAGCCCTGAGTTCCAGGCTTACTTCATCTGCCAAAGGCATCCCAAAGGGAGTGCAGAAGTGCCACAACATGGCTGCTTTCACGGCTTTTCCCTTAGGAAGAACCCTAATACGCGGCTGATTTACCTTCCTAGGGTTACTGTTAGGCTTAGGCCTAGGACTTTTAAAACCAGGAAGCCCTGGGCCCCAGGCACACTGCAGCTGCGAAAGGCATCCCAAGGGGAGCGCAAAAGTGACGCAACTTGGCTGCCACCACTGATATTTCCATGAGACCATCCCGAACCATAGCTTGATTTTCCTTCCTAGGGTTAAGGTTTGAGTTACGCCTAGGGTAAGGGTTCTATTAACCAGAAAGCCCTGAGTTCCAAGAACACAGCAGCTGCGAAGGACTAGCCAAGAAGAGCGCAAAAGTACCACAACATGCCTGCCTCCACAGCTTTTTCCTTGGGGACATGCCTAATTCCTGGCTGATTTGCCTTTCTCGTCTTAGGGTTGGGGTTCGGCCTAGGGCTAGGATTTTTAAAAGCAGGAAGCCCTGAGTTCCAGGCACACTGGAGCTGTGAAAGGCATCCAAAAGGGAGTGCAAAAGTGCCACAACATGGCTGCTTTCACGGCTTTTTCCTTGGCAAGAAGCCTAACACCAGGCTGACATACTTTCCCAGGGTTACTGTTAGGCTTAGGCCTAGGGCTAGGATTTTTGAAACTAGGAAGCCCTGGGCTCCAGGCACACTGCAGCTGTTCAAGGCATCCCAAGGGGAGTACAAAAGTGCAACAACATGGCAGCTTTCACAGCTTTTTCCTTGGCACCATCCCTATACCTAGGCTGATTTATCTGCCTAGGGTTAGGGTTAGGGTTCAGCCTAGGGCTTGGATTTCTTTAACCAGGAAGCCCTGAGTTCCAGGCTTACTTCATCTGCCAAAGGCATCCCAAAGGGAGTGCAGAAGTGCCACAACATGGCTGCTTTCACGGCTTTTCCCTTAGGAAGAACCCTAATACCCGGCTGATTTACCTTCCTAGGGTTACTGTTAGGCTTAGGCCTAGGACTTTTAAAACCAGGAAGCCCTGGGCTCCAGGCACACTGCAGCTGCGAAAGGCATCCCAAGGGGAGCGCAAAAGTGACGCAACTTGGCTGCCACCACTGATATTTCCATGAGACCATCCCGAACCATAGGCTGATTTTCCTTCCTAGGGTTAAGGTTTGAGTTACGCCTAGGGTAAGGGTTCTATTAACCAGAAAGCCCTGAGTTCCAAGAACACAGCAGCTGCGAAGGACTAGCCAAGAAGAGCGCAAAAGTACCACAACATGCCTGCCTCCACAGCTTTTTCCTTGGGGACATGCCTAATTCCTGGCTGATTTGCCTTTCTCGTCTTAGGGTTGGGGTTCGGCCTAGGGCTAGGATTTTTAAAATCAGGAAGCCCTGAGTTCCAGGCACACTGGAGCTGTGAAAGGCATCCAAAAGGGAGTGCAAAAGTGCCACAACATGGCTGTTTCACGGCTTTTTCCTTGGCAAGAAGCCTAACATCAGGCTGATTTACTTTCCCAGGGTTACTGTTAGGCTTAGGCCTAGGGCTAGGATTTTTGAAACTAGGAAGCCCTTAGCTCCAGGCACACTGCAGCTGTTCAAGGCATCCCAAGGGGAGTACAAAAGTGCAACAACATGGCAGCTTTCACAGCTTTTTCCTTGGCACCATCCCTATACCTAGGCTGATTTATCTGCCTAGGGTTAGGGTTAGGGTTCAGCCTAGGGCTTGGATTTCTTTAACCAGGAAGCCCTGAGTTCCAGGCTTACTTCATCTGCCAAAGGCATCCCAAAGGGAGTGCAGAAGTGCCACAACATGGCTGCTTTCACGGCTTTTTCCTTGGCAAGAAGCCTAACATCAGGCTGATTTACTTTCCCAGGGTTACTGTTAGGCTTAGGCCTAGGGCTAGGATTTTTGAAACTAGGAAGCCCTTAGCTCCAGGCACACTGCAGCTGTTCAAGGCATCCCAAGGGGAGTACAAAAGTGCAACAACATGGCAGCTTTCACAGCTTTTTCCTTGGCACCATCCCTATACCTGGGCTGATTTATCTACCTAGGGTTAGGGTTAGGGTTCAGCCTAGGGCTTGAATTTTTTTTACCAGGAAGCCCTGAGTTCCAGGCTTACTTCATCTGCCAAACGCATCCCAAAGGGAGTGCAGAAGTGCCACAACATGGCTGCTTTCACGGCTTTTCCCTTAGGAAGAACCCTAATACGCGGCTGATTTACCTTCCTAGGGTTACTGTTAGGCTTAGGCCTAGGACTTTTAAAACCAGGAAGCCCTGGGCCCCAGGCACACTGCAGCTGCGAAAGGCATCCCAAGGGGAGCGCAAAAGTGACGCAACTTGGCTGCCACCACTGATATTTCCATGAGACCATCCCGAACCATAGGTTGATTTTCCTTCCTAGGGTTAAGGTTTGAGTTACGCCTAGGGTAAGGGTTCTATTAACCAGAAAGCCCTGAGTTCCAAGAACACAGCAGCTGCGAAGGACTAGCCAAGAAGAGCGCAAAAGTACCACAACATGCCTGCCTCCACAGCTTTTTCCTTGGGGACATGCCTAATTCCTGGCTGATTTGCCTTTCTCGTCTTAGGGTTGGGGTTCGGCCTAGGGCTAGGATTTTTAAAAGCAGGAAGCCCTGAGTTCCAGGCACACTGGAGCTGTGAAAGGCATCCAAAAGGGATTGCAAAAGTGCCACAACATGGCTGCTTTCACGGCTTGTTCCTTGGCAAGACGCCTAACACCAGGCTGACTTACCTTCCCAGGGTTACTATTAGGCTTAAGCCTAGGGCTACGATTTTAAAACTAGGAAGCCCTTAGCTCCAGGCACACTGCAGCTGTTCAAGGCATCCCAAGGGGAGTACAAAAGTGCAACAACATGGCAGCTTTCACAGCTTTTTCCTTGGCACCATCCCTATACCTAGGCTGATTTATCTGCCTAGGGTTAGGGTTAGGGTTCAGCCTAGGGCTTGGATTTCTTTAACCAGGAAGCCCTGAGTTCCAGGCTTACTTCATCTGCCAAAGGCATCCCAAAGGGAGTGCAGAAGTGCCACAACATGGCTGCTTTCACGGCTTTTCCCTTAGGAAGAACCCTAATACCCGGCTGATTTACCTTCCTAGGGTTACTGTTAGGCTTAGGCCTAGGACTTTTAAAACCAGGAAGCCCTGGGCTCCAGGCACACTGCAGCTGCAAAAGGCATCCCAAGGGGAGCGCAAAAGTGACGCAACTTGGCTGCCACCACTGATATTTCCATGAGACCATCCCGAACCATAGGTTGATTTTCCTTCCTAGGGTTAAGGTTTGAGTTACGCCTAGGGTAAGGGTTCTATTAACCAGAAAGCCCTGAGTTCCAAGAACACAGCAGCTGCGAAGGACTAGCCAAGAAGAGCGCAAAAGTACCACAACATGCCTGCCTCCACAGCTTTTTCCTTGGGGACATGCCTAATTCCTGGCTGATTTGCCTTTCTCGTCTTAGGGTTGGGGTTCGGCCTAGGGCTAGGATTTTTAAAAGCAGGAAGCCCTGAGTTCCAGGCACACTGGAGCTGTGAAAGGCATCCAAAAGGGAGTGCAAAAGTGCCACAACATGGCTGCTTTCACGGCTTTTTCCTTGGCAAGAAGCCTAACACCAGGCTGACATACTTTCCCAGGGTTACTGTTAGGCTTAGGCCTAGGGCTAGGATTTTTGAAACTAGGAAGCCCTGGGCTCCAGGCACACTGCAGCTGTTCAAGGCATCCCAAGGGGAGTACAAAAGTGCAACAACATGGCAGCTTTCACAGCTTTTTCCTTGGCACCATCCCTATACCTAGGCTGATTTATCTGCCTAGGGTTAGGGTTAGGGTTCAGCCTAGGGCTTGGATTTCTTTAACCAGGAAGCCCTGAGTTCCAGGCTTACTTCATCTGCCAAAGGCATCCCAAAGGGAGTGCAGAAGTGCCACAACATGGCTGCTTTCACGGCTTTTCCCTTAGGAAGAACCCTAATACCCGGCTGATTTACCTTCCTAGGGTTACTGTTAGGCTTAGGCCTAGGACTTTTAAAACCAGGAAGCCCTGGGCTCCAGGCACACTGCAGCTGAGAAAGGCATCCCAAGGGGAGCGCAAAAGTGACGCAACTTGGCTGCCACCACTGATATTTCCATGAGACCATCCCGAACCATAGGCTGATTTTCCTTCCTAGGGTTAAGGTTTGAGTTACGCCTAGGGTAAGGGTTCTATTAACCAGAAAGCCCTGAGTTCCAAGAACACAGCAGCTGCGAAGGACTAGCCAAGAAGAGCGCAAAAGTACCACAACATGCCTGCCTCCACAGCTTTTTCCTTGTGGACATGCCTAATTCCTGGCTGATTTGCCTTTCTCGTCTTAGGGTTGGGGTTCGGCCTAGGGCTAGGATTTTTAAAAGCAGGAAGCCCTGAGTTCCAGGCACACTGGAGCTGTGAAAGGCATCCAAAAGGGAGTGCAAAAGTGCCACAACATGGCTGCTTTCACGGCTTTTTCCTTGGCAAGAAGCCTAACACCAGGCTGATTTGCCTTCCCAGGGTTACTGTTAGGCTTAGGCCTAGGGCTAGGATTTTTAAAACTAGGAAGCCCTGGGCTCCAGGCACACTGCAGCTGTTCAAGGCATCCCAAGGGGAGTACAAAAGTGCAACAACATGGCAGCTTTCACAGCTTTTTCCTTGGCACCATCCCTATACCTAGGCTGATTTATCTGCCTAGGGTTAGGGTTAGGGTTCAGCCTAGGGCTTGGATTTCTTTAACCAGGAAGCCCTGAGTTCCAGGCTTACTTCATCTGCCAAAGGCATCCCAAAGGGAGTGCAGAAGTGCCACAACATGGCTGCTTTCACGGCTTTTTCCTTGGCAAGAAGCCTAACATCAGGCTGATTTACTTTCCCAGGGTTACTGTTAGGCTTAGGCCTAGGGCTAGGATTTTTGAAACTAGGAAGCCCTTAGCTCCAGGCACACTGCAGCTGTTCAAGGCATCCCAAGGGGAGTACAATAGTGCAACAACATGGCAGCTTTCACAGCTTTTTCCTTGGCACCATCCCTATACCTGGGCTGATTTATCTGCCTAGGGTTAGGGTTAGGGTTCAGCCTAGGGCTTGAATTTTTTTAACCAGGAAGCCCTGAGTTCCAGGCTTACTTCATCTGCCAAAGGCATCCCAAAGGGAGTGCAGAAGTGCCACAACATGGCTGCTTTCACGGCTTTTCCCTTAGGAAGAACCCTAATACCCGGCTGATTTACCTTCCTAGGGTTACTGTTAGGCTTAGGCCTAGGACTTTTAAAACCAGGAAGCCCTGGGCTCCAGGCACACTGCAGCTGCGAAAGGCATCCCAAGGGGAGCGCAAAAGTGACGCAACTTGGCTGCCACCGCTGATATTTCCATGAGACCATCCGGAACCATAGGCTGATTTTCCTTCCTAGGGTTAAGGTTTGAGTTACGCCTAGGGTAAGGGTTCTATTAACCAGAAAGCCCTGAGTTCCAAGAACACAGCAGCTGCGAAGGACTAGCCAAGAAGAGCGCAAAAGTACCACAACATGCCTGCCTCCACAGCTTTTTCCTTGGGGACATGCCTAATTCCTGGCTGATTTGCCTTTCTCGTCTTAGGGTTGCGGTTCGGCCTAGGGCTAGGATTTTTAAAAGCAGGAAGCCCTGAGTTCCAGGCACACTGGAGCTGTGAAAGGCATCCAAAAGGGAGTGCAAAAGTGCCACAACATGGCTGCTTTCACGGCTTTTTCCTTGGCAAGAAGCCTAACACCAGGCTGATTTACTTTCCCAGGGTTACTGCTAGGCTTAGGCCTAGGGCTAGGATTTTTGAAACTAGGAGGCCCTTAGCTCCAGGCACACTGCAGCTGTTCAAGGCATCCCAAGGGGAGTACAAAAGTGCAACAACATGGCAGCTTTCACAGCTTTTTCCTTGGCACCATCCCTATACCTAGGCTGATTTATCTGCCTAGGGTTAGGGTTAGGGTTCAGCCTAGGGCTTGGATTTCTTTAACCAGGAAGCCCTGAGTTCCAGGCTTACTTCATCTGCCAAAGGCATCCCAAAGGGAGTGCAGAAGTGCCACAACATGGCTGCTTTCACGGCTTTTTCCTTGGCAAGAAGCCTAACATCAGGCTGATTTACCTTCCAAGGGTTACTGTTAGGCTTAGGCCTAGGGCTAGGATTTTTGAAACTAGGAAGCCCTGGGCTCCAGGCACACTGCAGCTGTTCAAGGCATCCCAAGGGGAGTACAAAAGTGCAACAACATGGCAGCTTTCACGGCTTTTTCCTTGGCACCATCCCTATACCTAGGCTGATTTATCTGCCTAGGGTTAGGGTTAGGGTTCAGCCTAGGGCTTGAATTTCTTTAACCAGGAAGCCCTGAGTTCCAGGCTTACTTCATCTGCCAAAGGCATCCCAAAGGGAGTGCAGAAGTGCCACAACATGGCTGCTTTCACGGCTTTTCCCTTAGGAAGAACCCTAATACCCGGCTGATTTACCTTCCTAGGGTTACTGTTAGGCTTAGGCCTAGGACTTTTAAAACCAGGAAGCCCTGGGCTCCAGGCACACTGCAGCTGCAAAAGGCATCCCAAGGGGAGCGCAAAAGTGACGCAACTTGGCTGCCACCACTGATATTTCCATGAGACCATCCCGAACCATAGGCTGATTTTCCTTCCTAGGGTTAAGGTTTGAGTTACGCCTAGGGTAAGGGTTCTATTAACCAGAAAGCCCTGAGTTCCAAGAACACAGCAGCTGCGAAGGACTAGCCAAGAAGAGCGCAAAAGTACCACAACATGCCTGCCTCCACAGCTTTTTCCTTGGGGACATGCCTAATTCCTGGCTGATTTGCCTTTCTCGTCTTAGGGTTGGGGTTCGGCCTAGGGCTAGGGTTTTTAAAATCAGGAAGCCCTGAGTTCCAGGCACACTGGAGCTGTGAAAGGCATCCAAAAGGGAGTGCAAAAGTGCCACAACATGGCTGTTTCACGGCTTTTTCTTTGGCAAGAAGCCTAACATCAGGCTGATTTGCCTTCCCAGGGTTACTGTTAGGCTTAGGCCTAGGGCTAG
Source organism: Ammospiza caudacuta (assembly GCF_027887145.1). NCBI lineage: Eukaryota > Metazoa > Chordata > Aves > Passeriformes > Passerellidae > Ammospiza > Ammospiza caudacuta. The sequence goes on from NW_026682919.1 coordinate 119,087, forward strand.
GATTTTTGAAACTAGGAAGCCCTTAGCTCCAGGCACACTGCAGCTGTTCAAGGCATCCCAAGGGGAGTACAAAAGTGCAACAACATGGCAGCTTTCACAGCTTTTTCCTTGGCACCATCCCTATACCTAGGCTGATTTATCTGCCTAGGGTTAGGGTTAGGGTTCAGCCTAGGGCTTGGATTTCTTTAACCAGGAAGCCCTGAGTTCCAGGCTTACTTCATCTGCCAAAGGCATCCCAAAGGGAGTGCAGAAGTGCCACAACATGGCTGCTTTCACGGCTTTTCCCTTAGGAAGAACCCTAATACCCGGCTGATTTACCTTCCTAGGGTTACTGTTAGGCTTAGGCCTAGGACTTTTAAAACCAGGAAGCCCTGGGCTCCAGGCACACTGCAGCTGCGAAAGGCATCCCAAGGGGAGCGCAAAAGTGACGCAACTTGGCTGCCACCACTGATATTTCCATGAGACCATCCCGAACCATAGGTTGATTTTCCTTCCTAGGGTTAAGGTTTGAGTTACGCCTAGGGTAAGGGCTCTATTAACCAGAAAGCCCTGAGTTCCAAGAACACAGCAGCTGCGAAGGACTAGCCAAGAAGAGCGCAAAAGTACCACAACATGCCTGCCTCCACAGCTTTTTCCTTGGGGACATGCCTAATTCCTGGCTGATTTGCCTTTCTCGTCTTAGGGTTGGGGTTCGGCCTAGGGCTAGGATTTTTAAAATCAGGAAGCCCTGAGTTCCAGGCACACTGGAGCTGTGAAAGGCATCCCAAGGGGAGTACAAAAGTGCAACAACATGGCAGCTTTCACAGCTTTTTCCTTGGCAAGAAGCCTAACACCAGGCTGATTTACTTTCCCAGGGTTACTGTTAGGCTTAGGCCTAGGGCTAGGATTTTTGAAACTAGGAAGCCCTGGGCTCCAGGCACACTGCAGCTGTTCAAGGCATCCCAAGGGGAGTACAAAAGTGCAACAACATGGCAGCTTTCACAGCTTTTTCCTTGGCACCATCCCTATACCTAGGCTGATTTATCTGCCTAGGGTTAGGGTTAGGGTTCAGCCTAGGGCTTGGATTTCTTTAACCAGGAAGCCCTGAGTTCCAGGCTTACTTCATCTGCCAAAGGCATCCCAAAGGGAGTGCAGAAGTGCCACAACATGGCTGCTTTCATGGCTTTTTCCTTGGCATGAAGCCTAACATCAGGCTGATTTACCTTCCTAGGGTTACTGTTCGGCTTAGGCCTAGGGCTAGGATTTTTGAAACTAGGAAGCCCTTAGCTCCAGGCACACTGCAGCTGTTCAAGGCATCCCAAGGGGACTACAAAAGTGCAACAACATGGCTGCTTTCACGGCTTTTCCCTTAGGAAGAACCCTAATACCCGGCTGATTTACCTTCCTAGGGTTACTGTTATGCTTAGGCCTAGGACTTTTAAAACCAGGAAGCCCTGGGCTCCAGGCACACTGCAGCTGCGAAAGGCGTCCCAAGGGGAGCGCAAAAGTGACGCAACTTGGCTGCCACCACTGATATTTCCATGAGACCATCCCGAACCATAGGTTGATTTTCCTTCCTAGGGTTAAGGCTTGAGTTACGCCTAGGGTAAGGGCTCTATTAACCAGAAAGCCCTGAGTTCCAAGAACACAGCAGCTGCGAAGGACTAGCCAAGAAGAGCGCAAAAGTACCACAACATGCCTGCCTCCACAGCTTTTTCCTTGGGGACATGCCTAATTCCTGGCTGATTTGCCTTTCTCGTCTTAGGGTTGGGGTTCGGCCTAGGGCTAGGATTTTTAAAAGCAGGAAGCCCTGAGTTCCAGGCACACTGGAGCTGTGAAAGGCATCCAAAAGGGAGTGCAAAAGTGCCACAACATGGCTGCTTTCACGGCTTTTTCCTTGGCAAGAAGCCTAACACCAGGCTGATTTGCCTTCCCAGGGTTACTGTTAGGCTTAGGCCTAGGGCTAGGATTTTTGAAACTAGGAAGCCCTTAGCTCCAGGCACACTGCAGCTGTTCAAGGCATCCCAAGGGGAGTACAAAAGTGCAACAACATGGCAGCTTTCACAGCTTTTTCCTTGGCACCATCCCTATACCTAGGCTGATTTATCTGCCTAGGGTTAGGGTTAGGGTTCAGCCGAGGGCTTGAATTTTTTTTAACCAGGAAGCCCTGAGTTCCAGGCTTACTTCATCTGCCAAAGGCATCCCAAAGGGAGTGCAGAAGTGCCACAACATGGCTGCTTTCACGGCTTTTCCCTTAGGAAGAACCCTAATACCCGGCTGATTTACCTTCCTAGGGTTACTGTTAGGCTTAGGCCTAGGACTTTTAAAACCAGGAAGCCCTGGGCTCCAGGCACACTGCAGCTGTGAAAGGCAGGCATCCCAAGGGGAGCGCAAAAGTGACGCAACTTGGCTGCCACCACTGATATTTCCATGAGACCATCCCGAACCATAGGATGATTTTCCTTCCTAGGGTTAAGGTTTGAGTTACGCCTAGGGTAAGGGTTCTATTAACCAGAAAGCCCTGAATTCCAAGAACACAGCAGCTGCGAAGGACTAGCCAAGAAGAGCGCAAAAGTACCACAACATGCCTGCCTCCACAGCTTTTTCCTTGGGGACATGCCTAATTCCTGGCTGATTTGCCTTTCTCGTCTTAGGGTTGGGGTTCGGCCTAGGGCTAGGATTTTTAAAAGCAGGAAGCCCTGAGTTCCAGGCACACTGGAGCTGTGAAAGGCATCCAAAAGGGAGTGCAAAAGTGCCACAACATGGCTGCTTTCACGGCTTTTTCCTTGGCAAGAAGCCTAACATCAGGCTGATTTACTTTCCCAGGGTTACTGTTAGGCTTAGGCCTAGGGCTAGGATTTTTGAAACTAGGAAGCCCTTAGCTCCAGGCACACTGCAGCTGTTCAAGGCATCCCAAGGGGAGTACAAAAGTGCAACAACATGGCAGCTTTCACAGCTTTTTCCTTGGCACCATCCCTATACCTAGGCTGATTTATCTGCCTAGGGTTAGGGTTAGGGTTCAGCCTAGGGCTTGGATTTCTTTAACCAGGAAGCCCTGAGTTCCAGGCTTACTTCATCTGCCAAAGGCATCCCAAAGGGAGTGCAGAAGTGCCACAACATGGCTGCTTTCACGGCTTTTTCCTTGGCAAGAAGCCTAACATCAGGCTGATTTACTTTCCCAGGGTTACTGTTAGGCTTAGGCCTAGGGCTAGGATTTTTGAAACTAGGAAGCCCTTAGCTCCAGGCACACTGCAGCTGTTCAAGGCATCCCAAGGGGAGTACAAAAGTGCAACAACATGGCAGCTTTCACAGCTTTTTCCTTGGCACCATCCCTATACCTAGGCTGATTTATCTGCCTAGGGTTAGGGTTAGGGTTCAGCCTAGGGCTTGAATTTCTTTAACCAGGAAGCCCTGAGTTCCAGGCTTACTTCATCTGCCAAAGGCATCCCAAAGGGAGTGCAGAAGTGCCACAACATGGCTGCTTTCACGGCTTTTCCCTTAGGAAGAACCCTAATACCCGGCTGATTTACCTTCCTAGGGTTACTGTTAGGCTTAGGCCTAGGACTTTTAAAACCAGGAAGCCCTGGGCTCCAGGCACACTGCAGCTGCAAAAGGCATCCCAAGGGGAGCGCAAAAGTGACGCAACTTGGCTGCCACCACTGATATTTCCATGAGACCATCCCGAACCATAGGCTGATTTTCCTTCCTAGGGTTAAGGTTTGAGTTACGCCTAGGGTAAGGGTCTATTAACCAGAAAGCCCTGAGTTCCAAGAACACAGCAGCTGCGAAGGACTAGCCAAGAAGAGCGCAAAAGTACCACAACATGCCTGCCTCCACAGCTTTTTCCTTGGGGACATGCCTAATTCCTGGCTGATTTGCCTTTCTCGTCTTAGGGTTGGGGTTCGGCCTAGGGCTAGGATTTTTAAAATCAGGAAGCCCTGAGTTCCAGGCACACTGCAGCTGTGAAAGGCATCCAAAAGGGAGTGCAAAAGTGCCACAACATGGCTGCTTTCACGGCTTTTTCCTTGGCAAGAAACCTAACATCAGGCTGATTTACTTTCCCAGGGTTACTGTTAGGCTTAGGCCTAGGGCTAGGATTTTTGAAACTAGGAAGCCCTGGGCTCCAGGCACACTGCAGCTGTTCAAGGCATCCCAAGGGGAGTACAAAAGTGCAACAACATGGCAGCTTTCACAGCTTTTTCCTTGGCACCATCCCTATACCTAGGCTGATTTATCTGCCTAGGGTTAGGGTTAGGGTTCAGCCTAGGGCTTGGATTTCTTTAACCAGGAAGCCCTGAGTTCCAGGCTTACTTCATCTGCCAAAGGCATCCCAAAGGGAGTGCAGAAGTGCCACAACATGGCTGCTTTCACGGCTTTTCCCTTAGGAAGAACCCTAATACCCGGCTGATTTACCTTCCTAGGGTTACTGTTAGGCTTAGGCCTAGGACTTTTAAAACCAGGAAGCCCTGGGCTCCAGGCACACTGCAGCTGCAAAAGGCATCCCAAGGGGAGCGCAAAAGTGACGCAACTTGGCTGCCACCACTGATATTTCCATGAGACCATCCCGAACCATAGGCTGATTTTCCTTCCTAGGGTTAAGGTTTGAGTTACGCCTAGGGTAAGGGTTCTATTAACCAGAAAGCCCTGAGTTCCAAGAACACAGCAGCTGCGAAGGACTAGCCAAGAAGAGCGCAAAAGTACCACAACATGCCTGCCTCCACAGCTTTTTCCTTGGGGACATGCCTAATTCCTGGCTGATTTGCCTTTCTCGTCTTAGGGTTGGGGTTCGGCCTAGGGCTAGGATTTTTAAAAGCAGGAAGCCCTGAGTTCCAGGCACACTGGAGCTGTGAAAGGCATCCAAAAGGGAGTGCAAAAGTGCCACAACATGGCTGCTTTCACGGCTTTTTCCTTGGCAAGAAGCCTAACATCAGGCTGACATACTTTCCCAGGGTTACTGTTAGGCTTAGGCCTAGGGCTAGGATTTTTGAAACTAGGAAGCCCTGGGCTCCAGGCACACTGCAGCTGTTCAAGGCATCCCAAGGGGAGTACAAAAGTGCAACAACATGGCAGCTTTCACAGCTTTTTCCTTGGCACCATCCCTATACCTAGGCTGATTTATCTGCCTAGGGTTAGGGTTAGGGTTCAGCCTAGGGCTTGGATTTCTTTAACCAGGAAGCCCTGAGTTCCAGGCTTACTTCATCTGCCAAAGGCATCCCAAAGGGAGTGCAGAAGTGCCACAACATGGCTGCTTTCACGGCTTTTTCCTTGGCAAGAAGCCTAACATCAGGCTGATTTACTTTCCCAGGGTTACTGTTAGGCTTAGGCCTAGGGCTAGGATTTTTGAAACTAGGAAGCCCTTAGCTCCAGGCACACTGCAGCTGTTCAAGGCATCCCAAGGGGAGTACAAAAGTGCAACAACATGGCAGCTTTCACAGCTTTTTCCTTGGCACCATCCCTATACCTAGGCTGATTTATCTGCCTAGGGTTAGGGTTAGGGTTCAGCCTAGGGCTTGAATTTCTTTAACCAGGAAGCCCTGAGTTCCAGGCTTACTTCATCTGCCAAAGGCATCCCAAAGGGAGTGCAGAAGTGCCACAACATGGCTGCTTTCACGGCTTTTCCCTTAGGAAGAACCCTAATACCCGGCTGATTTACCTTCCTAGGGTTACTGTTAGGCTTAGGCCTAGGACTTTTAAAACCAGGAAGCCCTGGGCCCCAGGCACACTGCAGCTGCGAAAGGCATCCCAAGGGGAGCGCAAAAGTGACGCAACTTGGCTGCCACCACTGATATTTCCATGAGAGCATCCCGAACCATAGGTTGATTTTCCTTCCTAGGGTTAAGGTTTGAGTTACGCCTAGGGTAAGGGTTCTATTAACCAGAAAGCCCTGAGTTCCAAGAACACAGCAGCTGCGAAGGACTAGCCAAGAAGAGCGCAAAAGTACCACAACATGCCTGCCTCCACAGCTTTTTCCTTGGGGACATGCCTAATTCCTGGCTGATTTGCCTTTCTCGTCTTAGGGTTGCGGTTCGGCCTAGGGCTAGGATTTTTAAAAGCAGGAAGCCCTGAGTTCCAGGCACACTGGAGCTGTGAAAGGCATCCAAAAGGGATTGCAAAAGTGCCACAACATGGCTGCTTTCACGGCTTTTTCCTTGGCAAGACGCCTAACACCAGGCTGACTTACCTTCCCAGGGTTACTATTAGGCTTAAGCCTAGGGCTACGATTTTTAAAACTAGGAAGCCCTTAGCTCCAGGCACACTGCAGCTGTTCAAGGCATCCCAAGGGGAGTACAAAAGTGCAACAACATGGCAGCTTTCACAGCTTTTTCCTTGGCACCATCCCTATACCTAGGCTGATTTATCTGCCTAGGGTTAGGGTTAGGGTTCAGCCTAGGGCTTGAATTTCTTTAACCAGGAAGCCCTGAGTTCCAGGCTTACTTCATCTGCCAAAGGCATCCCAAAGGGAGTGCAGAAGTGCCACAACATGGCTGCTTTCACGGCTTTTCCCTTAGGAAGAACCCTAATACCCGGCTGATTTACCTTCCTAGGGTTACTGTTAGGCTTAGGCCTAGGACTTTTAAAACCAGGAAGCCCTGGGCTCCAGGCACACTGCAGCTGCAAAAGGCATCCCAAGGGGAGCGCAAAAGTGACGCAACTTGGCTGCCACCACTGATATTTCCATGAGACCATCCCGAACCATAGGCTGATTTTCCTTCCTAGGGTTAAGGTTTGAGTTACGCCTAGGGTAAGGGTCTATTAACCAGAAAGCCCTGAGTTCCAAGAACACAGCAGCTGCGAAGGACTAGCCAAGAAGAGCGCAAAAGTACCACAACATGCCTGCCTCCACAGCTTTTTCCTTGGGGACATGCCTAATTCCTGGCTGATTTGCCTTTCTCGTCTTAGGGTTGGGGTTCGGCCTAGGGCTAGGATTTTTAAAATCAGGAAGCCCTGAGTTCCAGGCACACTGCAGCTGTGAAAGGCATCCAAAAGGGAGTGCAAAAGTGCCACAACATGGCTGCTTTCACGGCTTTTTCCTTGGCAAGAAACCTAACATCAGGCTGATTTACTTTCCCAGGGTTACTGTTAGGCTTAGGCCTAGGGCTAGGATTTTTGAAACTAGGAAGCCCTGGGCTCCAGGCACACTGCAGCTGTTCAAGGCATCCCAAGGGGAGTACAAAAGTGCAACAACATGGCAGCTTTCACAGCTTTTTCCTTGGCACCATCCCTATACCTAGGCTGATTTATCTGCCTAGGGTTAGGGTTAGGGTTCAGCCTAGGGCTTGGATTTCTTTAACCAGGAAGCCCTGAGTTCCAGGCTTACTTCATCTGCCAAAGGCATCCCAAAGGGAGTGCAGAAGTGCCACAACATGGCTGCTTTCACGGCTTTTCCCTTAGGAAGAACCCTAATACCCGGCTGATTTACCTTCCTAGGGTTACTGTTAGGCTTAGGCCTAGGACTTTTAAAACCAGGAAGCCCTGGGCTCCAGGCACACTGCAGCTGCAAAAGGCATCCCAAGGGGAGCGCAAAAGTGACGCAACTTGGCTGCCACCACTGATATTTCCATGAGACCATCCCGAACCATAGGCTGATTTTCCTTCCTAGGGTTAAGGTTTGAGTTACGCCTAGGGTAAGGGTTCTATTAACCAGAAAGCCCTGAGTTCCAAGAACACAGCAGCTGCGAAGGACTAGCCAAGAAGAGCGCAAAAGTACCACAACATGCCTGCCTCCACAGCTTTTTCCTTGGGGACATGCCTAATTCCTGGCTGATTTGCCTTTCTCGTCTTAGGGTTGGGGTTCGGCCTAGGGCTAGGATTTTTAAAAGCAGGAAGCCCTGAGTTCCAGGCACACTGGAGCTGTGAAAGGCATCCAAAAGGGAGTGCAAAAGTGCCACAACATGGCTGTTTCACGGCTTTTTCCTTGGCAAGAAGCCTAACATCAGGCTGATTTACTTTCCCAGGGTTACTGTTAGGCTTAGGCCTAGGGCTAGGAGTTTTGAAACTAGGAAGCCCTTAGCTCCAGGCACACTGCAGCTGTTCAAGGCATCCCAAGGGGAGTACAAAAGTGCAACAACATGGCAGCTTTCACAGCTTTTTCCTTGGCACCATCCCTATACCTAGGCTGATTTATCTGCCTAGGGTTAGGGTTAGGGTTCAGCCTAGGGCTTGGATTTCTTTAACCAGGAAGCCCTGAGTTCCAGGCTTACTTCATCTGCCAAAGGCATCCCAAAGGGAGTGCAGAAGTGCCACAACATGGCTGCTTTCACGGCTTTTCCCTTAGGAAGAACCCTAATACCCGGCTGATTTACCTTCCTAGGGTTACTGTTAGGCTTAGGCCTAGGACTTTTAAAACCAGGAAGCCCTGGGCTCCAGGCACACTGCAGCTGCGAAAGGCATCCCAAGGGGAGCGCAAAAGTGACGCAACTTGGCTGCCACCACTGATATTTCCATGAGACCATCCCTAACCATAGGTTGATTTTCCTTCCTAGGGTTAAGGTTTGAGTTACGCCTAGGGTAAGGGCTCTATTAACCAGAAAGCCCTGAGTTCCAAGAACACAGCAGCTGCGAAGGACTAGCCAAGAAGAGCGCAAAAGTACCACAACATGCCTGCCTCCACAGCTTTTTCCTTGGGGACATGCCTAATTCCTGGCTGATTTGCCTTTCTCGTCTTAGGGTTGGGGTTCGGCCTAGGGCTAGGATTTTTAAAAGCAGGAAGCCCTGAGTTCCAGGCACACTGGAGCTGTGAAAGGCATCCAAAAGGGAGTGCAAAAGTGCCACAACATGGCTGCTTTCACGGCTTTTTCCTTGGCAAGAAGCCTAACATCAGGCTGACATACTTTCCCAGGGTTACTGTTAGGCTTAGGCCTAGGGCTAGGATTTTTGAAACTAGGAAGCCCTGGGCTCCAGGCACACTGCAGCTGTTCAAGGCATCCCAAGGGGAGTACAAAAGTGCAACAACATGGCAGCTTTCACAGCTTTTTCCTTGGCACCATCCCTATACCTAGGCTGATTTATCTGCCTAGGGTTAGGGTTAGGGTTCAGCCTAGGGCTTGGATTTCTTTAACCAGGAAGCCCTGAGTTCCAGGCTTACTTCATCTGCCAAAGGCATCCCAAAGGGAGTGCAGAAGTGCCACAACATGGCTGCTTTCACGGCTTTTCCCTTAGGAAGAACCCTAATACCCGGCTGATTTACCTTCCTAGGGTTACTGTTAGGCTTAGGCCTAGGACTTTTAAAACCAGGAAGCCCTGGGCTCCAGGCACACTGCAGCTGCAAAAGGCATCCCAAGGGGAGCGCAAAAGTGACGCAACTTGGCTGCCACCACTGATATTTCCATGAGACCATCCCGAACCATAGGCTGATTTTCCTTCCTAGGGTTAAGGTTTGAGTTACGCCTAGGGTATGGGTCTATTAACCAGAAAGCCCTGAGTTCCAAGAACACAGCAGCTGCGAAGGACTAGCCAAGAAGAGCGCAAAAGTACCACAACATGCCTGCCTCCACAGCTTTTTCCTTGGGGACATGCCTAATTCCTGGCTGATTTGCCTTTCTCGTCTTAGGGTTGGGGTTCGGCCTAGGGCTAGGATTTTTAAAATCAGGAAGCCCTGAGTTCCAGGCACACTGGAGCTGTGAAAGGCATCCAAAAGGGAGTGCAAAAGTGCCACAACATGGCTGCTTTCACAGCTTTTTCCTTGGCAAGAAACCTAACATCAGGCTGATTTACTTTCCCAGGGTTACTGTTAGGCTTAGGCCTAGGGCTAGGATTTTTGAAACTAGGAAGCCCTGGGCTCCAGGCACACTGCAGCTGTTCAAGGCATCCCAAGGGGAGTACAAAAGTGCAACAACATGGCAGCTTTCACAGCTTTTTCCTTGGCACCATCCCTATACCTAGGCTGATTTATCTGCCTAGGGTTAGGGTTAGGGTTCAGCCTAGGGCTTGGATTTCTTTAACCAGGAAGCCCTGAGTTCCAGGCTTACTTCATCTGCCAAAGGCATCCCAAAGGGAGTGCAGAAGTGCCACAACATGGCTGCTTTCACGGCTTTTTCCTTGGCAAGAAACCTAACATCAGGCTGATTTACCTTCCCAGGGTTACTGTTAGGCTTAGGCCTAGGGCTAGGATTTTTGAAACTAGGAAGCCCTTAGCTCCAGGCACACTGCAGCTGTTCAAGGCCTCCCAAGGGGAGTACAAAAGTGCAACAACATGGCAGCTTTCACAGCTTTTTCCTTGGCACCATCCCTATACCTAGGCTGATTTATCTGCCTAGGGTTAGGGTTAGGGTTCAGCCTAGGGCTTGAATTTTTTTAACCAGGAAGCCCTGAGTTCCAGGCTTACTTCATCTGCCAAAGGCATCCCAAAGGGAGTGCAGAAGTGCCACAACATGGCTGCTTTCACGGCTTTTCCCTTAGGAAGAACCCTAATACCCGGCTGATTTACCTTCCTAGGGTTACTGTTAGGCTTAGGCCTAGGACTTTTAAAACCAGGAAGCCCTGGGCTCCAGGCACACTGCAGCTGCGAAAGGCATCCCAAGGGGAGCGCAAAAGTGACGCAACTTGGCTGCCACCACTGATATTTCCATGAGACCATCCCGAACCATAGGTTGATTTTCCTTCCTAGGGTTAAGGTTTGAGTTACGCCTAGGGTAAGGGCTCTATTAACCAGAAAGCCCTGAGTTCCAAGAACACAGCAGCTGCGAAGGACTAGCCAAGAAGAGCGCAAAAGTACCACAACATGCCTGCCTCCACAGCTTTTTCCTTGTGGACATGCCTAATTCCTGGCTGATTTGCCTTTCTCGTCATAGGGTTGGGGTTCGGCCTAGGGCTAGGATTTTTAAAATCAGGAAGCCCTGAGTTCCAGGCACACTGGAGCTGTGAAAGGCATCCAAAAGGGAGTGCAAAAGTGCCACAACATGGCTGCTTTCACGGCTTTTTCCTTGGCAAGACGCCTAACACCAGGCTGATTTACCTTCCCAGGGTTACTGTTAGGCTTAGGCCTAGGGCTAGGATTTTTAAAACTAGGAAGCCCTTAGCTCCATGCACACTGCAGCTGTTCAAGGCATCCCAAGGGGAGTACAAAAGTGCAACAACATGGCAGCTTTCACAGCTTTTTCCTTGGCACCATCCCTATACCTAGGCTGATTTATCTGCCTAGGGTTAGGGTTAGGGTTCAGCCTAGGGCTTGAATTTCTTTAACCAGGAAGCCCTGAGTTCCAGGCTTACTTCATCTGCCAAAGGCATCCCAAAGGGAGCGCAGAAGTGCCACAACATGGCTGCTTTCACGGCTTTTCCCTTAGGAAGAACCCTAATACCCGGCTGATTTACCTTCCTAGGGTTACTGTTAGGCTTAGGCCTAGGACTTTTAAAACCAGGAAGCCCTGGGCTCCAGGCACACTGCAGCTGCAAAAGGCATCCCAAGGGGAGCGCAAAAGTGACGCAACTTGGCTGCCACCACTGATATTTCCATGAGACCATCCCGAACCATAGGATGATTTTCCTTCCTAGGGTTAAGGTTTGAGTTACGCCTAGGGTAAGGGTTCTATTAACCAGAAAGCCCTGAGTTCCAAGAACACAGCAGCTGCGAAGGACTAGCCAAGAAGAGCGCAAAAGTACCACAACATGCCTGCCTCCACAGCTTTTTCCTTGGGGACATGCCTAATTCCTGGCTGATTTGCCTTTCTCGTCATAGGGTTGGGGTTCGGCCTAGGGCTAGGATTTTTAAAATCAGGAAGCCCTGAGTTCCAGGCACACTGGAGCTGTGAAAGGCATCCAAAAGGGAGTGCAAAAGTGCCACAACATGGCTGTTTCACGGCTTTTTCCTTGGCAAGAAGCCTAACACCAGGCTGATTTACTTTCCCAGGGTTACTGTTAGGCTTAGGCCTAGGGCTAGGATTTTTGAAACTAGGAAGCCCTTAGCTCCAGGCACACTGCAGCTGTTCAAGGCATCCCAAGGGGAGTACAAAAGTGCAACAACATGGCAGCTTTCACAGCTTTTTCCTTGGCACCATCCCTATACCTAGGCTGATTTATCTGCCTAGGGTTAGGGTTAGGGTTCAGCCTAGGGCTTGGATTTCTTTAACCAGGAGGCCCTGAGTTCCAGGCTTACTTCATCTGCCAAAGGCATCCCAGAGCGAGTGCAGAAGTGCCACAACATGGCTGCTTTCACGGCTTTTTCCTTGGCAAGAAGCCTAACATCAGGCTGGTTTACCTTCCTAGGGTTACTGTTAGCCTTAGGCCTAGGGCTAGGATTTTTGAAACTAGGAAGCCCTTGGCTCCAGGCACACTGCAGCTGTTCAAGGCATCCCAAGGGGAGTACAAAAGTGCAACAACATGGCAGCTTTCACAGCTTTTTCCTTGGCACCATCCCTATACCTAGGCTGATTTATCTGCCTAGGGTTAGGGTTAGGGTTCAGCCTAGGGCTTGAATTTTTTTAACCAGGAAGCCCTGAGTTCCAGGCTTACTTCATCTGCCAAAGGCATCCCAAAGGGAGTGCAGAAGTGCCACAACATGGCTGCTTTCACGGCTTTTCCCTTAGGAAGAACCCTAATACCCGGCTGATTTACCTTCCTAGGGTTACTGTTAGGCTTAGGCCTAGGACTTTTAAAACCAGGAAGCCCTGGCCTCCAGGCACACTGCAGCTGCGAAAGGCATCCCAAGGGGAGCGCAAAAGTGACGCAACTTGGCTGCCACCACTGATATTTCCATGAGACCATCCCGAACCATAGGTTGATTTTCCTTCCTAGGGTTAAGGTTTGAGTTACGCCTAGGGTAAGGGCTCTATTAACCAGAAAGCCCTGAGTTCCAAGAACACAGCAGCTGCGAAGGACTAGCCAAGAAGAGCGCAAAAGTACCACAACATGCCTGCCTCCACAGCTTTTTCCTTGTGGACATGCCTTATTCCTGGCTGATTTCCTTTTCTCGTCATAGGGTTGGGGTTCGGCCTAGGGCTAGGATTTTTAAAATCAGGAAGCCCTGAGTTCCAGGCACACTGGAGCTGTGAAAGGCATCCAAAAGGGAGTGCAAAAGTGCCACAACATGGCTGCTTTCACGGCTTTTTCCTTGGCAAGACGCCTAACACCAGGCTGATTTACCTTCCCAGGGTTACTGTTAGGCTTAGGCCTAGGGCTAGGATTTTTGAAACTAGGAAGCCCTTAGCTCCAGGCACACTGCAGCTGTTCAAGGCATCCCAAGGGGAGTACAAAAGTGCAACAACATGGCAGCTTTCACAGCTTTTTCCTTGGCACCATCCCTATACCTAGGCTGATTTATCTGCCTAGGGTTAGGGTTAGGGTTCAGCCTAGGGCTTGAATTTCTTTAACCAGGAAGCCCTGAGTTCCAGGCTTACTTCATCTGCCAAAGGCATCCCAAAGGGAGTGCAGAAGTGCCACAACATGGCTGCTTTCACGGCTTTTCCCTTAGGAAGAACCCTAATACCCGGCTGATTTACCTTCCTAGGGTTACTGTTAGGCTTAGGCCTAGGGCTAGGATTTTTGAAACTAGGAAGCCCTTAGCTCCAGGCACACTGCAGCTGTTCAAGGCATCCAAGGGGAGTACAAAAGTGCAACAACATGGCAGCTTTCACAGCTTTTTCCTTGGCACCATCCCTATACCTAGGCTGATTTATCTGCCTAGGGTTAGGGTTAGGGTTCAGCCTAGGGCTTGGATTTCTTTAACCAGGAAGCCCTGAGTTCCAGGCTTACTTCATCTGCCAAAGGCATCCCAAAGGGAGTGCAAAAGTGCCACAACATGGCTGCTTTCACGGCTTTTTCCTTGGCAAGAAGCCTAACATCAGGCTGATTTACCTTCCCAGGGTTACTGTTAGGCTTAGGCCTAGGGCTAGGATTTTTGAAACTAGGAAGCCCTTAGCTCCAGGCACACTGCAGCTGTTCAAGGCATCCCAAGGGGAGTACAAAAGTGCAACAATATGGCAGCTTTCACAGCTTTTTTCTTGGCACCATCCCTATACCTAGGCTGATTTATCTGCCTAGGGTTAGGGTTAGGGTTCAGCCTAGGGCTTGGATTTCTTTAACCAGGAAGCCCTGAGTTCCAGGCTTACTTCATCTGCCAAAGGCATCCCAAAGGGAGTGCAGAAGTGCCACAACATGGCTGCTTTCACGGCTTTTCCCTTAGGAAGAACCCTAATACCCGGCTGATTTACCTTCCTAGGGTTACTGTTAGGCTTAGGCCTAGGACTTTTAAAACCAGGAAGCCCTGGGCTCCAGGCACACTGCAGCTGCGAAAGGCATCCCAAGGGGAGCGCAAAAGTGACGCAACTTGGCTGCCACCACTGATATTTCCATGAGACCATCCCGAACCATAGGTTGATTTTCCTTCCTAGGGTTAAGGTTTGAGTTACGCCTAGGGTAAGGGCTCTATTAACCAGAAAGCCCTGAGTTCCAAGAACACAGCAGCTGCGAAGGACTAGCCAAGAAGAGCGCAAAAGTACCACAACATGCCTGCCTCCACAGCTTTTTCCTTGGGGACATGCCTAATTCCTGGCTGATTTGCCTTTCTCGTCTTAGGGTTGGGGTTCGGCCTAGGGCTAGGATTTTTAAAATCAGGAAGCCCTGAGTTCCAGGCACACTGGAGCTGTGAAAGGCATCCCAAGGGGAGTACAAAAGTGCAACAACATGGCAGCTTTCACAGCTTTTTCCTTGGCAAGAAGCCTAACACCAGGCTGATTTACTTTCCCAGGGTTACTGTTAGGCTTAGGCCTAGGGCTAGGATTTTTGAAACTAGGAAGCCCTGGGCTCCAGGCACACTGCAGCTGTTCAAGGCATCCCAAGGGGAGTACAAAAGTGCAACAACATGGCAGCTTTCACAGCTTTTTCCTTGGCACCATCCCTATACCTAGGCTGATTTATCTGCCTAGGGTTAGGGTTAGGGTTCAGCCTAGGGCTTGGATTTCTTTAACCAGGAAGCCCTGAGTTCCAGGCTTACTTCATCTGCCAAAGGCATCCCAAAGGGAGTGCAGAAGTGCCACAACATGGCTGCTTTCACGGCTTTTTCCTTGGCATGAAGCCTAACATCAGGCTGATTTACCTTCCTAGGGTTACTGTTAGGCTTAGGCCTAGGGCTAGGATTTTTGAAACTAGGAAGCCCTTAGCTCCAGGCACACTGCAGCTGTTCAAGGCATCCCAAGGGGACTACAAAAGTGCAACAACATGGCTGCTTTCACGGCTTTTCCCTTAGGAAGAACCCTAATACCCGGCTGATTTACCTTCCTAGGGTTACTGTTATGCTTAGGCCTAGGACTTTTAAAACCAGGAAGCCCTGGGCTCCAGGCACACTGCAGCTGCAAAAGGCATCCCAAGGGGAGCGCAAAAGTGACGCAACTTGGCTGCCACCACTGATATTTCCATGAGACCATCCCTAACCATAGGTTGATTTTCCTTCCTAGGGTTAAGGTTTGAGTTACGCCTAGGGTAAGGGCTCTATTAACCAGAAAGCCCTGAGTTCCAAGAACACAGCAGCTGCGAAGGACTAGCCAAGAAGAGCGCAAAAGTACCACAACATGCCTGCCTCCACAGCTTTTTCCTTGGGGACATGCCTAATTCCTGGCTGATTTGCCTTTCTCGTCTTAGGGTTGGGGTTCGGCCTAGGGCTAGGATTTTTAAAATCAGGAAGCCCTGAGTTCCAGGCACACTGGAGCTGTGAAAGGCATCCAAAAGGGAGTGCAAAAGTGCCACAACATGGCTGCTTTCACGGCTTTTTCCTTGGCAAGAAGCCTAACACCAGGCTGATTTGCCTTCCCAGGGTTACTGTTAGGCTTAGGCCTAGGGCTAGGATTTTTAAAACTAGGAAGCCCTTAGCTCCAGGCACACTGCAGCTGTTCAAGGCATCCCAAGGGGAGTACAAAAGTGCAACAACATGGCAGCTTTCACAGCTTTTTCCTTGGCACCATCCCTATACCTAGGCTGATTTATCTGCCTAGGGTTAGGGTTAGGGTTCAGCCGAGGGCTTGAATTTTTTTTAACCAGGAAGCCCTGAGTTCCAGGCTTACTTCATCTGCCAAAGGCATCCCAAAGGGAGTGCAGAAGTGCCACAACATGGCTGCTTTCACGGCTTTTCCCTTAGGAAGAACCCTAATACCCGGCTGATTTACCTTCCTAGGGTTACTGTTAGGCTTAGGCCTAGGACTTTTAAAACCAGGAAGCCCTGGGCTCCAGGCACACTGCAGCTGTGAAAGGCAGGCATCCCAAGGGGAGCGCAAAAGTGACGCAACTTGGCTGCCACCACTGATATTTCCATGAGACCATCCCGAACCATAGGATGATTTTCCTTCCTAGGGTTAAGGTTTGAGTTACGCCTAGGGTAAGGGTTCTATTAACCAGAAAGCCCTGAGTTCCAAGAACACAGCAGCTGCGAAGGACTAGCCAAGAAGAGCGCAAAAGTACCACAACATGCCTGCCTCCACAGCTTTTTCCTTGGGGACATGCCTAATTCCTGGCTGATTTGCCTTTCTCGTCTTAGGGTTGGGGTTCGGCCTAGGGCTAGGATTTTTAAAAGCAGGAAGCCCTGAGTTCCAGGCACACTGGAGCTGTGAAAGGCATCCAAAAGGGAGTGCAAAAGTGCCACAACATGGCTGCTTTCACGGCTTTTTCCTTGGCAAGAAGCCTAACATCAGGCTGATTTACTTTCCCAGGGTTACTGTTAGGCTTAGGCCTAGGGCTAGGATTTTTGAAACTAGGAAGCCCTTAGCTCCAGGCACACTGCAGCTGTTCAAGGCATCCCAAGGGGAGTACAAAAGTGCAACAACATGGCAGCTTTCACAGCTTTTTCCTTGGCACCATCCCTATACCTAGGCTGATTTATCTGCCTAGGGTTAGGGTTAGGGTTCAGCCTAGGGCTTGGATTTCTTTAACCAGGAAGCCCTGAGTTCCAGGCTTACTTCATCTGCCAAAGGCATCCCAAAGGGAGTGCAGAAGTGCCACAACATGGCTGCTTTCACGGCTTTTTCCTTGGCAAGAAGCCTAACATCAGGCTGATTTACTTTCCCAGGGTTACTGTTAGGCTTAGGCCTAGGGCTAGGATTTTTGAAACTAGGAAGCCCTTAGCTCCAGGCACACTGCAGCTGTTCAAGGCATCCCAAGGGGAGTACAAAAGTGCAACAACATGGCAGCTTTCACAGCTTTTTCCTTGGCACCATCCCTATACCTAGGCTGATTTATCTGCCTAGGGTTAGGGTTAGGGTTCAGCCTAGGGCTTGAATTTTTTTTACCAGGAAGCCCTGAGTTCCAGGCTTACTTCATCTGCCAAAGGCATCCCAAAGGGAGTGCAGAAGTGCCACAACATGGCTGCTTTCACGGCTTTTCCCTTAGGAAGAACCCTAATACCCGGCTGATTTACCTTCCTAGGGTTACTGTTAGGCTTAGGCCTAGGACTTTTAAAACCAGGAAGCCCTGGGCCCCAGGCACACTGCAGCTGCGAAAGGCATCCCAAGGGGAGCGCAAAAGTGACGCAACTTGGCTGCCACCACTGATATTTCCATGAGAGCATCCCGAACCATAGGTTGATTTTCCTTCCTAGGGTTAAGGTTTGAGTTACGCCTAGGGTAAGGGTTCTATTAACCAGAAAGCCCTGAGTTCCAAGAACACAGCAGCTGCGAAGGACTAGCCAAGAAGAGCGCAAAAGTACCACAACATGCCTGCCTCCACAGCTTTTTCCTTGGGGACATGCCTAATTCCTGGCTGATTTGCCTTTCTCGTCTTAGGGTTGCGGTTCGGCCTAGGGCTAGGATTTTTAAAAGCAGGAAGCCCTGAGTTCCAGGCACACTGGAGCTGTGAAAGGCATCCAAAAGGGATTGCAAAAGTGCCACAACATGGCTGCTTTCACGGCTTTTTCCTTGGCAAGACGCCTAACACCAGGCTGACTTACCTTCCCAGGGTTACTATTAGGCTTAAGCCTAGGGCTACGATTTTTAAAACTAGGAAGCCCTTAGCTCCAGGCACACTGCAGCTGTTCAAGGCATCCCAAGGGGAGTACAAAAGTGCTACAACATGGCAGCTTTCACAGCTTTTTCCTTGGCACCATCCCTATACCTAGGCTGATTTATCTGCCTAGGGTTAGGGTTAGGGTTCAGCCTAGGGCTTGAATTTCTTTAACCAGGAAGCCCTGAGTTCCAGGCTTACTTCATCTGCCAAAGGCATCCCAAAGGGAGTGCAGAAGTGCCACAACATGGCTGCTTTCACGGCTTTTCCCTTAGGAAGAACCCTAATACCCGGCTGATTTACCTTCCTAGGGTTACTGTTAGGCTTAGGCCTAGGACTTTTAAAACCAGGAAGCCCTGGGCTCCAGGCACACTGCAGCTGCAAAAGGCATCCCAAGGGGAGCGCAAAAGTGACGCAACTTGGCTGCCACCACTGATATTTCCATGAGACCATCCCGAACCATAGGCTGATTTTCCTTCCTAGGGTTAAGGTTTGAGTTACGCCTAGGGTAAGGGTCTATTAACCAGAAAGCCCTGAGTTCCAAGAACACAGCAGCTGCGAAGGACTAGCCAAGAAGAGCGCAAAAGTACCACAACATGCCTGCCTCCACAGCTTTTTCCTTGGGGACATGCCTAATTCCTGGCTGATTTGCCTTTCTCGTCTTAGGGTTGGGGTTCGGCCTAGGGCTAGGATTTTTAAAATCAGGAAGCCCTGAGTTCCAGGCACACTGGAGCTGTGAAAGGCATCCCAAGGGGAGTACAAAAGTGCAACAACATGGCAGCTTTCACAGCTTTTTCCTTGGCAAGAAGCCTAACACCAGGCTGATTTACTTTCCCAGGGTTACTGTTAGGCTTAGGCCTAGGGCTAGGATTTTTGAAACTAGGAAGCCCTGGGCTCCAGGCACACTGCAGCTGTTCAAGGCATCCCAAGGGGAGTACAAAAGTGCAACAACATGGCAGCTTTCACAGCTTTTTCCTTGGCACCATCCCTATACCTAGGCTGATTTATCTGCCTAGGGTTAGGGTTAGGGTTCAGCCTAGGGCTTGGATTTCTTTAACCAGGAAGCCCTGAGTTCCAGGCTTACTTCATCTGCCAAAGGCATCCCAAAGGGAGTGCAGAAGTGCCACAACATGGCTGCTTTCACGGCTTTTTCCTTGGCATGAAGCCTAACATCAGGCTGATTTACCTTCCTAGGGTTACTGTTCGGCTTAGGCCTAGGGCTAGGATTTTTGAAACTAGGAAGCCCTTAGCTCCAGGCACACTGCAGCTGTTCAAGGCATCCCTAGGGGACTACAAAAGTGCAACAACATGGCTGCTTTCACGGCTTTTCCCTTAGGAAGAACCCTAATACCCGGCTGATTTACCTTCCTAGGGTTACTGTTATGCTTAGGCCTAGGACTTTTAAAACCAGGAAGCCCTGGGCTCCAGGCACACTGCAGCTGCAAAAGGCATCCCAAGGGGAGCGCAAAAGTGACGCAACTTGGCTGCCACCACTGATATTTCCATGAGACCATCCCTAACCATAGGTTGATTTTCCTTCCTAGGGTTAAGGTTTGAGTTACGCCTAGGGTAAGGGCTCTATTAACCAGAAAGCCCTGAGTTCCAAGAACACAGCAGCTGCGAAGGACTAGCCAAGAAGAGCGCAAAAGTACCACAACATGCCTGCCTCCACAGCTTTTTCCTTGGGGACATGCCTAATTCCTGGCTGATTTGCCTTTCTCGTCTTAGGGTTGGGGTTCGGCCTAGGGCTAGGATTTTTAAAATCAGGAAGCCCTGAGTTCCAGGCACACTGGAGCTGTGAAAGGCATCCAAAAGGGAGTGCAAAAGTGCCACAACATGGCTGCTTTCACGGCTTTTTCCTTGGCAAGAAGCCTAACACCAGGCTGATTTGCCTTCCCAGGGTTACTGTTAGGCTTAGGCCTAGGGCTAGGATTTTTAAAACTAGGAAGCCCTTAGCTCCAGGCACACTGCAGCTGTTCAAGGCATCCCAAGGGGAGTACAAAAGTGCAACAACATGGCAGCTTTCACAGCTTTTTCCTTGGCACCATCCCTATACCTAGGCTGATTTATCTGCCTAGGGTTAGGGTTAGGGTTCAGCCGAGGGCTTGAATTTTTTTTAACCAGGAAGCCCTGAGTTCCAGGCTTACTTCATCTGCCAAAGGCATCCCAAAGGGAGTGCAGAAGTGCCACAACATGGCTGCTTTCACGGCTTTTCCCTTAGGAAGAACCCTAATACCCGGCTGATTTACCTTCCTAGGGTTACTGTTAGGCTTAGGCCTAGGACTTTTAAAACCAGGAAGCCCTGGGCTCCAGGCACACTGCAGCTGTGAAAGGCAGGCATCCCAAGGGGAGCGCAAAAGTGACGCAACTTGGCTGCCACCACTGATATTTCCATGAGACCATCCCGAACCATAGGATGATTTTCCTTCCTAGGGTTAAGGTTTGAGTTACGCCTAGGGTAAGGGTTCTATTAACCAGAAAGCCCTGAGTTCCAAGAACACAGCAGCTGCGAAGGACTAGCCAAGAAGAGCGCAAAAGTACCACAACATGCCTGCCTCCACAGCTTTTTCCTTGGGGACATGCCTAATTCCTGGCTGATTTGCCTTTCTCGTCTTAGGGTTGGGGTTCGGCCTAGGGCTAGGATTTTTAAAAGCAGGAAGCCCTGAGTTCCAGGCACACTGGAGCTGTGAAAGGCATCCAAAAGGGAGTGCAAAAGTGCCACAACATGGCTGCTTTCACGGCTTTTTCCTTGGCAAGAAGCCTAACATCAGGCTGATTTACTTTCCCAGGGTTACTGTTAGGCTTAGGCCTAGGGCTAGGATTTTTGAAACTAGGAAGCCCTTAGCTCCAGGCACACTGCAGCTGTTCAAGGCATCCCAAGGGGAGTACAAAAGTGCAACAACATGGCAGCTTTCACAGCTTTTTCCTTGGCACCATCCCTATACCTAGGCTGATTTATCTGCCTAGGGTTAGGGTTAGGGTTCAGCCTAGGGCTTGGATTTCTTTAACCAGGAAGCCCTGAGTTCCAGGCTTACTTCATCTGCCAAAGGCATCCCAAAGGGAGTGCAGAAGTGCCACAACATGGCTGCTTTCACGGCTTTTTCCTTGGCAAGAAGCCTAACATCAGGCTGATTTACTTTCCCAGGGTTACTGTTAGGCTTAGGCCTAGGGCTAGGATTTTTGAAACTAGGAAGCCCTTAGCTCCAGGCACACTGCAGCTGTTCAAGGCATCCCAAGGGGAGTACAAAAGTGCAACAACATGGCAGCTTTCACAGCTTTTTCCTTGGCACCATCCCTATACCTAGGCTGATTTATCTGCCTAGGGTTAGGGTTAGGGTTCAGCCTAGGGCTTGAATTTTTTTTACCAGGAAGCCCTGAGTTCCAGGCTTACTTCATCTGCCAAAGGCATCCCAAAGGGAGTGCAGAAGTGCCACAACATGGCTGCTTTCACGGCTTTTCCCTTAGGAAGAACCCTAATACCCGGCTGATTTACCTTCCTAGGGTTACTGTTAGGCTTAGGCCTAGGACTTTTAAAACCAGGAAGCCCTGGGCCCCAGGCACACTGCAGCTGCGAAAGGCATCCCAAGGGGAGCGCAAAAGTGACGCAACTTGGCTGCCACCACTGATATTTCCATGAGAGCATCCCGAACCATAGGTTGATTTTCCTTCCTAGGGTTAAGGTTTGAGTTACGCCTAGGGTAAGGGTTCTATTAACCAGAAAGCCCTGAGTTCCAAGAACACAGCAGCTGCGAAGGACTAGCCAAGAAGAGCGCAAAAGTACCACAACATGCCTGCCTCCACAGCTTTTTCCTTGGGGACATGCCTAATTCCTGGCTGATTTGCCTTTCTCGTCTTAGGGTTGGGGTTCGGCCTAGGGCTAGGATTTTTAAAAGCAGGAAGCCCTGAGTTCCAGGCACACTGGAGCTGTGAAAGGCATCCAAAAGGGATTGCAAAAGTGCCACAACATGGCTGCTTTCACGGCTTTTTCCTTGGCAAGACGCCTAACACCAGGCTGACTTACCTTCCCAGGGTTACTATTAGGCTTAAGCCTAGGGCTTCGATTTTTAAAACTAGGAAGCCCTTAGCTCCAGGCACACTGCAGCTGTTCAAGGCATCCCAAGGGGAGTACAAAAGTGCTACAACATGGCAGCTTTCACAGCTTTTTCCTTGGCACCATCCCTATACCTAGGCTGATTTATCTGCCTAGGGTTAGGGTTAGGGTTCAGCCTAGGGCTTGAATTTCTTTAACCAGGAAGCCCTGAGTTCCAGGCTTACTTCATCTGCCAAAGGCATCCCAAAGGGAGTGCAGAAGTGCCACAACATGGCTGCTTTCACGGCTTTTCCCTTAGGAAGAACCCTAATACCCGGCTGATTTACCTTCCTAGGGTTACTGTTAGGCTTAGGCCTAGGACTTTTAAAACCAGGAAGCCCTGGGCTCCAGGCACACTGCAGCTGCAAAAGGCATCCCAAGGGGAGCGCAAAAGTGACGCAACTTGGCTGCCACCACTGATATTTCCATGAGACCATCCCGAACCATAGGCTGATTTTCCTTCCTAGGGTTAAGGTTTGAGTTACGCCTAGGGTAAGGGTCTATTAACCAGAAAGCCCTGAGTTCCAAGAACACAGCAGCTGCGAAGGACTAGCCAAGAAGAGCGCAAAAGTACCACAACATGCCTGCCTCCACAGCTTTTTCCTTGGGGACATGCCTAATTCCTGGCTGATTTGCCTTTCTCGTCTTAGGGTTGGGGTTCGGCCTAGGGCTAGGATTTTTAAAATCAGGAAGCCCTGAGTTCCAGGCACACTGCAGCTGTGAAAGGCATCCAAAAGGGAGTGCAAAAGTGCCACAACATGGCTGCTTTCACGGCTTTTTCCTTGGCAAGAAACCTAACATCAGGCTGATTTACTTTCCCAGGGTTACTGTTAGGCTTAGGCCTAGGGCTAGGATTTTTGAAACTAGGAAGCCCTGGGCTCCAGGCACACTGCAGCTGTTCAAGGCATCCCAAGGGGAGTACAAAAGTGCAACAACATGGCAGCTTTCACAGCTTTTTCCTTGGCACCATCCCTATACCTAGGCTGATTTATCTGCCTAGGGTTAGGGTTAGGGTTCAGCCTAGGGCTTGGATTTCTTTAACCAGGAAGCCCTGAGTTCCAGGCTTACTTCATCTGCCAAAGGCATCCCAAAGGGAGTGCAGAAGTGCCACAACATGGCTGCTTTCACGGCTTTTCCCTTAGGAAGAACCCTAATACCCGGCTGATTTACCTTCCTAGGGTTACTGTTAGGCTTAGGCCTAGGACTTTTAAAACCAGGAAGCCCTGGGCTCCAGGCACACTGCAGCTGCAAAAGGCATCCCAAGGGGAGCGCAAAAGTGACGCAACTTGGCTGCCACCACTGATATTTCCATGAGACCATCCCGAACCATAGGCTGATTTTCCTTCCTAGGGTTAAGGTTTGAGTTACGCCTAGGGTAAGGGTTCTATTAACCAGAAAGCCCTGAGTTCCAAGAACACAGCAGCTGCGAAGGACTAGCCAAGAAGAGCGCAAAAGTACCACAACATGCCTGCCTCCACAGCTTTTTCCTTGGGGACATGCCTAATTCCTGGCTGATTTGCCTTTCTCGTCTTAGGGTTGGGGTTCGGCCTAGGGCTAGGATTTTTAAAAGCAGGAAGCCCTGAGTTCCAGGCACACTGGAGCTGTGAAAGGCATCCAAAAGGGAGTGCAAAAGTGCCACAACATGGCTGTTTCACGGCTTTTTCCTTGGCAAGAAGCCTAACATCAGGCTGATTTACTTTCCCAGGGTTACTGTTAGGCTTAGGCCTAGGGCTAGGAGTTTTGAAACTAGGAAGCCCTTAGCTCCAGGCACACTGCAGCTGTTCAAGGCATCCCAAGGGGAGTACAAAAGTGCAACAACATGGCAGCTTTCACAGCTTTTTCCTTGGCACCATCCCTATACCTAGGCTGATTTATCTGCCTAGGGTTAGGGTTAGGGTTCAGCCTAGGGCTTGGATTTCTTTAACCAGGAAGCCCTGAGTTCCAGGCTTACTTCATCTGCCAAAGGCATCCCAAAGGGAGTGCAGAAGTGCCACAACATGGCTGCTTTCACGGCTTTTCCCTTAGGAAGAACCCTAATACCCGGCTGATTTACCTTCCTAGGGTTACTGTTAGGCTTAGGCCTAGGACTTTTAAAACCAGGAAGCCCTGGGCTCCAGGCACACTGCAGCTGCGAAAGGCATCCCAAGGGGAGCGCAAAAGTGACGCAACTTGGCTGCCACCACTGATATTTCCATGAGACCATCCCGAACCATAGGCTGATTTTCCTTCCTAGGGTTAAGGTTTGAGTTACGCCTAGGGTATGGGTCTATTAACCAGAAAGCCCTGAGTTCCAAGAACACAGCAGCTGCGAAGGACTAGCCAAGAAGAGCGCAAAAGTACCACAACATGCCTGCCTCCACAGCTTTTTCCTTGGGGACATGCCTAATTCCTGGCTGATTTGCCTTTCTCGTCTTAGGGTTGGGGTTCGGCCTAGGGCTAGGATTTTTAAAAGCAGGAAGCCCTGAGTTCCAGGCACACTGGAGCTGTGAAAGGCATCCAAAAGGGAGTGCAAAAGTGCCACAACATGGCTGCTTTCACAGCTTTTTCCTTGGCAAGAAACCTAACATCAGGCTGATTTACTTTCCCAGGGTTACTGTTAGGCTTAGGCCTAGGGCTAGGATTTTTGAAACTAGGAAGCCCTGGGCTCCAGGCACACTGCAGCTGTTCAAGGCATCCCAAGGGGAGTACAAAAGTGCAACAACATGGCAGCTTTCACAGCTTTTTCCTTGGCACCATCCCTATACCTAGGCTGATTTATCTGCCTAGGGTTAGGGTTAGGGTTCAGCCTAGGGCTTGGATTTCTTTAACCAGGAAGCCCTGAGTTCCAGGCTTACTTCATCTGCCAAAGGCATCCCAAAGGGAGTGCAGAAGTGCCACAACATGGCTGCTTTCACGGCTTTTCCCTTAGGAAGAACCCTAATACCCGGCTGATTTACCTTCCTAGGGTTACTGTTAGGCTTAGGCCTAGGACTTTTAAAACCAGGAAGCCCTGGGCTCCAGGCACACTGCAGCTGCAAAAGGCATCCCAAGGGGAGCGCAAAAGTGACGCAACTTGGCTGCCACCACTGATATTTCCATGAGACCATCCCGAACCATAGGCTGATTTTCCTTCCTAGGCTTAAGGTTTGAGTTACGCCTAGGGTAAGGGTTCTATTAACCAGAAAGCCCTGAGTTCCAAGAACACAGCAGCTGCGAAGGACTAGCCAAGAAGAGCGCAAAAGTACCACAACATGCCTGCCTCCACAGCTTTTTCCTTGGGGACATGCCTAATTCCTGGCTGATTTGCCTTTCTCGTCTTAGGGTTGGGGTTCGGCCTAGGGCTAGGATTTTTAAAATCAGGAAGCCCTGAGTTCCAGGCACACTGGAGCTGTGAAAGGCATCCAAAAGGGAGTGCAAAAGTGCCACAACATGGCTGTTTCACGGCTTTTTCCTTGGCAAGAAGCCTAACATCAGGCTGATTTACTTTCCCAGGGTTACTGTTAGGCTTAGGCCTAGGGCTAGGATTTTTGAAACTAGGAAGCCCTTAGCTCCAGGCACACTGCAGCTGTTCAAGGCATCCCAAGGGGAGTACAAAAGTGCAACAACATGGCAGCTTTCACAGCTTTTTCCTTGGCACCATCCCTATACCTAGGCTGATTTATCTGCCTAGGGTTAGGGTTCAGCCTAGGGCTTGAATTTTTTTTACCAGGAAGCCCTGAGTTCCAGGCTTACTTCATCTGCCAAAGGCATCCCAAAGGGAGTGCAGAAGTGCCACAACATGGCTGCTTTCACGGCTTTTCCCTTAGGAAGAACCCTAATACCCGGCTGATTTACCTTCCTAGGGTTACTGTTAGGCTTAGGCCTAGGACTTTTAAAACCAGGAAGCCCTGGGCTCCAGGCACACTGCAGCTGCGAAAGGCATCCCAAGGGGAGCGCAAAAGTGACGCAACTTGGCTGCCACCACTGATATTTCCATGAGAGCATCCCGAACCATAGGTTGATTTTCCTTCCTAGGGTTAAGGTTTGAGTTACGCCTAGGGTAAGGGTTCTATTAACCAGAAAGCCCTGAGTTCCAAGAACACAGCAGCTGCGAAGGACTAGCCAAGAAGAGCGCAAAAGTACCACAACATGCCTGCCTCCACAGCTTTTTCCTTGTGGACATGCCTAATTCCTGGCTGATTTCCTTTTCTCGTCATAGGGTTGGGGTTCGGCCTAGGGCTAGGATTTTTAAAATCAGGAAGCCCTGAGTTCCAGGCACACTGGAGCTGTGAAAGGCATCCAAAAGGGAGTGCAAAAGTGCCACAACATGGCTGCTTTCACGGCTTTTTCCTTGGCAAGACGCCTAACACCAGGCTGATTTACCTTCCCAGGGTTACTGTTAGGCTTAGGCCTAGGGCTAGGATTTTTAAAACTAGGAAGCCCTTAGCTCCAGGCACACTGCAGCTGTTCAAGGCATCCCAAGGGGAGTACAAAAGTGCAACAACATGGCAGCTTTCACAGCTTTTTCCTTGGCACCATCCCTATACCTAGGCTGATTTATCTGCCTAGGGTTAGGGTTAGGGTTCAGCCTAGGGCTTGAATTTCTTTAACCAGGAAGCCCTGAGTTCCAGGCTTACTTCATCTGCCAAAGGCATCCCAAAGGGAGTGCAGAAGTGCCACAACATGGCTGCTTTCACGGCTTTTCCCTTAGGAAGAACCCTAATACCCGGCTGATTTACCTTCCTAGGGTTACTGTTAGGCTTAGGCCTAGGGCTAGGATTTTTGAAACTAGGAAGCCCTTAGCTCCAGGCACACTGCAGCTGTTCAAGGCATCCAAGGGGAGTACAAAAGTGCAACAACATGGCAGCTTTCACAGCTTTTTCCTTGGCACCATCCCTATACCTAGGCTGATTTATCTGCCTAGGGTTAGGGTTAGGGTTCAGCCTAGGGCTTGGATTTCTTTAACCAGGAAGCCCTGAGTTCCAGGCTTACTTCATCTGCCAAAGGCATCCCAAAGGGAGTGCAAAAGTGCCACAACATGGCTGCTTTCATGGCTTTTTCCTTGGCAAGAAGCCTAACATCAGGCTGATTTACCTTCCCAGGGTTACTGTTAGGCTTAGGCCTAGGGCTAGGATTTTTGAAACTAGGAAGCCCTTAGCTCCAGGCACACTGCAGCTGTTCAAGGCATCCCAAGGGGAGTACAAAAGTGCAACAACATGGCAGCTTTCACAGCTTTTTTCTTGGCACCATCCCTATACCTAGGCTGATTTATCTGCCTAGGGTTAGGGTTAGGGTTCAGCCTAGGGCTTGGATTTCTTTAACCAGGAAGCCCTGAGTTCCAGGCTTACTTCATCTGCCAAAGGCATCCCAAAGGGAGTGCAGAAGTGCCACAACATGGCTGCTTTCACGGCTTTTCCCTTAGGAAGAACCCTAATACCCGGCTGATTTACCTTCCTAGGGTTACTGTTAGGCTTAGGCCTAGGACTTTTAAAACCAGGAAGCCCTGGCCTCCAGGCACACTGCAGCTGCGAAAGGCATCCCAAGGGGAGCGCAAAAGTGACGCAACTTGGCTGCCACCACTGATATTTCCATGAGACCATCCCGAACCATAGGTTGATTTTCCTTCCTAGGGTTAAGGTTTGAGTTACGCCTAGGGTAAGGGTTCTATTAACCAGAAAGCCCTGAGTTCCAAGAACACAGCAGCTGCGAAGGACTAGCCAAGAAGAGCGCAAAAGTACCACAACATGCCTGCCTCCACAGCTTTTTCCTTGGGGACATGCCTAATTCCTGGCTGATTTGCCTTTCTCGTCATAGGGTTGCGGTTCGGCCTAGGGCTAGGATTTTTAAAATCAGGAAGCCCTGAGTTCCAGGCACACTGGAGCTGTGAAAGGCATCCAAAAGGGAGTGCAAAAGTGCCACAACATGGCTGCTTTCACGGCTTTTTCCTTGGCAAGAAGCCTAACACCAGGCTGATTTACTTTCCCAGGGTTACTGTTAGGCTTAGGCCTAGGGCTAGGATTTTTGAAACTAGGAAGCCCTTAGCTCCAGGCACACTGCAGCTGTTCAAGGCATCCCAAGGGGAGTACAAAAGTGCAACAACATGGCAGCTTTCACAGCTTTTTCCTTGGCAAGAAGCCTAACATCAGGCTGATTTACTTTCCCAGGGTTACTGTTAGGCTTAGGCCTAGGGCTAGGATTTTTAAAACTAGGAAGCCCTTAGCTCCAGGCACACTGCAGCTGTTCAAGGCATCCCAAGGGGAGTACAAAAGTGCAACAACATGGCAGCTTTCACAGCTTTTTCCTTGGCACCATCCCTATACCTAGGCTGATTTATCTGCCTAGGGTTAGGGTTAGGGTTCAGCCTAGGGCTTGGATTTCTTTAACCAGGAAGCCCTGAGTTCCAGGCTTACTTCATCTGCCAAAGGCATCCCAAAGGGAGTGCAGAAGTGCCACAACATGGCTGCTTTCACGGCTTTTTCCCTGGCAAGAAGCCTAACATCAGGCTGATTTACCTTCCCAGGGTTACTGTTAGGCTTAGGCCTAGGGCTAGGATTTTTGAAACTAGGAAGCCTTGGCTCCAGGCACACTGCAGCTGTTCAAGGCATCCCAAGGGGAGTACAAAAGTGCAACAACATGGCAGCTTTCACAGCTTTTTCCTTGGCACCATCCCTATACCTAGGCTGATTTATCTGCCTAGGGTTAGGGTTAGGGTTCAGCCTAGGGCTTGAATTTTTTTAACCAGGAAGCCCTGAGTTCCAGGCTTACTTCATCTGCCAAAGGCATCCCAAAGGGAGTGCAGAAGTGCCACAACATGGCTGCTTTCACGGCTTTTCCCTTAGGAAGAACCCTAATACCTGGCTGATTTACCTTCCTAGGGTTACTGTTAGGCTTAGGCCTAGGACTTTTAAAACCAGGAAGCCCTGGGCTCCAGGCACACTGCAGCTGCAAAAGGCATCCCAAGGGGAGCGCAAAAGTGACGCAACTTGGCTGCCACCACTGATATTTCCATGAGACCATCCCGAACCATAGGTTGATTTTCCTTCCTAGGGTTAAGGTTTGAGTTACGCCTAGGGTAAGGGTTCTATTAACCAGAAAGCCCTGAGTTCCAAGAACACAGCAGCTGCGAAGGACTAGCCAAGAAGAGCGCAAAAGTACCACAACATGCCTGCCTCCACAGCTTTTTCCTTGGGGACATGCCTAATTCCTGGCTGATTTGCCTTTCTCGTCATAGGGTTGGGGTTCGGCCTAGGGCTAGGATTGTTAAAAGCAGGAAGCCCTGAGTTCCAGGCACACTGGAGCTGTGAAAGGCATCCAAAAGGGAGTGCAAAAGTGCCACAACATGGCTGCTTTCACGGCTTTTTCCTTGGCAAGACGCCTAACACCAGGCTGATTTACCTTCCCAGGGTTACTGTTAGGCTTAGGCCTAGGGCTAGGATTTTTAAAACTAGGAAGCCCTTAGCTCCAGGCACACTGCAGCTGTTCAAGGCATCCCAAGGGGAGTACAAAAGTGCAACAACATGGCAGCTTTCACAGCTTTTTCCTTGGCACCATCCCTATACCTAGGCTGATTTATCTGCCTAGGGTTAGGGTTAGGGTTCAGCCTAGGGCTTGAATTTCTTTAACCAGGAAGCCCTGAGTTCCAGGCTTACTTCATCTGCCAAAGGCATCCCAAAGGGAGTGCAGAAGTGCCACAACATGGCTGCTTTAACGGCTTTTCCCTTAGGAAGAACCCTAATACCCGGCTGATTTACCTTCCTAGGGTTACTGTTAGGCTTAGGCCTAGGACTTGTAAAACCAGGAAGCCCTGGGCTCCAGGCACACTGCAGCTGCAAAAGGCATCCCAAGGGGAGCGCAAAAGTGACGCAACTTGGCTGCCACCACTGATATTTCCATGAGACCATCCCGAACCATAGGCTGATTTCCCTTCCTAGGGTTAAGGTTTGAGTTACGCCTAGGGTAAGGGCTCTATTAACCAGAAAGCCCTGAGTTCCAAGAACACAGCAGCTGCGAAGGACTAGCCAAGAAGAGCGCAAAAGTACCACAACATGCCTGCCTCCACAGCTTTTTCCTTGGGGACATGCCTAATTCCTGGCTGATTTGCCTTTCTCGTCTTAGGGTTGGGGTTCGGCCTAGGGCTAGGATTTTTAAAATCAGGAAGCCCTGAGTTCCAGGCACACTGGAGCTGTGAAAGGCATCCAAAAGGGAGTGCAAAAGTGCCACAATATGGCTGTTTCACGGCTTTTTCCTTGGCAAGAAGCCTAACATCAGGCTGATTTACTTTCCCAGGGTTACTGTTAGGCTTAGGCCTAGGGCTAGGATTTTTAAAACTAGGAAGCCCTTAGCTCCAGGCACACTGCAGCTGTTCAAGGCATCCCAAGGGGAGTACAAAAGTGCAACAACATGGCAGCTTTCACAGCTTTTTCCTTGGCACCATCCCTATACCTAGGCTGATTTATCTGCCTAGGGTTAGGGTTAGGGTTCAGCCTAGGGCTTGGATTTCTTTAACCAGGAAGCCCTGAGTTCCAGGCTTACTTCATCTGCCAAAGGCATCCCAAAGGGAGTGCAGAAGTGCCACAACATGGCTGCTTTCACGGCTTTTTCCTTGGCAAGAAGCCTAACATCAGGCTGATTTACTTTCCCAGGGTTACTGTTAGGCTTAGGCCTAGGGCTAGGATTTTTGAAACTAGGAAGCCCTTAGCTCCAGGCACACTGCAGCTGTTCAAGGCATCCAAGGGGAGTACAAAAGTGCAACAACATGGCAGCTTTCACAGCTTTTTCCTTGGCACCATCCCTATACCTAGGCTGATTTATCTGCCTAGGGTTAGGGTTAGGGTTCAGCCTAGGGCTTGGATTTCTTTAACCAGGAAGCCCTGAGTTCCAGGCTTACTTCATCTGCCAAAGGCATCCCAAAGGGAGTGCAAAAGTGCCACAACATGGCTGCTTTCACGGCTTTTTCCTTGGCAAGAAGCCTAACATCAGGCTGATTTACTTTCCCAGGGTTACTGTTAGGCTTAGGCCTAGGGCTAGGATTTTTGAAACTAGGAAGCCCTTAGCTCCAGGCACACTGCAGCTCTTCAAGGCATCCCAAGGGGAGTACAAAAGTGCAACAACATGGCAGCTTTCACAGCTTTTTTCTTGGCACCATCCCTATACCTAGGCTGATTTATCTGCCTAGGGTTAGGGTTCAGCCTAGGGCTTGAATTTTTTTAACCAGGAAGCCCTGAGTTCCAGGCTTACTTCATCTGCCAAAGGCATCCCAAAGGGAGTGCAGAAGTGCCACAACATGGCTGCTTTCACGGCTTTTCCCTTAGGAAGAACCCTAATACCCGGCTGATTTACCTTCCTAGGGTTACTGTTAGGCTTAGGCCTAGGACTTTTAAAACCAGGAAGCCCTGGGCTCCAGGCACACTGCAGCTGCAAAAGGCATCCCAAGGGGAGCGCAAAAGTGACGCAACTTGGCTGCCACCACTGATATTTCCATGAGACCATCCCGAACCATAGGTTGATTTTCCTTCCTAGGGTTAAGGTTTGAGTTACGCCTAGGGTAATGGTTCTATTAACCAGAAAGCCCTGAGTTCCAAGAACACAGCAGCTGCGAAGGACTAGCCAAGAAGAGCGCAAAAGTACCACAACATGCCTGCCTCCACAGCTTTTTCCTTGGGGACATGCCTAATTCCTGGCTGATTTGCCTTTCTCGTCATAGGGTTGCGGTTCGGCCTAGGGCTAGGATTTTTAAAAGCAGGAAGCCCTGAGTTCCAGGCACACTGGAGCTGTGAAAGGCATCCAAAAGGGAGTGCAAAAGTGCCACAACATGGCTGCTTTCACGGCTTTTTCCTTGGCAAGACGCCTAACACCAGGCTGACTTACCTTCCCAGGGTTACTATTAGGCTTAGGCCTAGGGCTAGGATTTTTAAAACTAGGAAGCCCTTAGCTCCAGGCACACTGCAGCTGTTCAAGGCATCCCAAGGGGAGTACAAAAGTGCAACAACATGGCAGCTTTCACAGCTTTTTCCTTGGCACCATCCCTATACCTAGGCTGATTTATCTGCCTAGGGTTAGGGTTAGGGTTCAGCCTAGGGCTTGAATTTTTTTAACCAGGAAGCCCTGAGTTCCAGGCTTACTTCATCTGCCAAAGGCATCCCAAAGGGAGTGCAGAAGTGCCACAACATGGCTGCTTTCACGGCTTTTCCCTTAGGAAGAACCCTAATACCCGGCTGATTTACCTTCCTAGGGTTACTGTTAGGCTTAGGCCTAGGACTTTTAAAACCAGGAAGCCCTGGGCTCCAGGCACACTGCAGCTGCAAAAGGCATCCCAAGGGGAGCGCAAAAGTGACGCAACTTGGCTGCCACCACTGATATTTCCATGAGACCATCCCGAACCATAGGCTGATTTTCCTTCCTAGGGTTAAGGTTTGAGTTACGCCTAGGGTAAGGGTTCTATTAACCAGAAAGCCCTGAGTTCCAAGAACACAGCAGCTGCGAAGGACTAGCCAAGAAGAGCGCAAAAGTACCACAACATGCCTGCCTCCACAGCTTTTTCCTTGGGGACATGCCTAATTCCTGGCTGATTTGCCTTTCTCGTCTTAGGGTTGGGGTTCGGCCTAGGGCTAGGATTTTTAAAATCAGGAAGCCCTGAGTTCCAGGCACACTGGAGCTGTGAAAGGCATCCAAAAGGGAGTGCAAAAGTGCCACAACATGGCTGCTTTCACGGCTTTTTCCTTGGCAAGATACCTAACATCAGGCTGATTTACTTTCCCAGGGTTACTGTTAGGCTTAGGCCTAGGGCTAGGAGTTTTGAAACTAGGAAGCCCTGGGCTCCAGGCACACTGCAGCTGTTCAAGGCATCCCAAGGGGAGTACAAAAGTGCAACAACATGGCAGCTTTCACAGCTTTTTCCTTGGCACCATCCCTATACCTAGGCTGATTTATCTGCCTAGGGTTAGGGTTAGGGTTCAGCCTAGGGCTTGGATTTCTTTAACCAGGAAGCCCTGAGTTCCAGGCTTACTTCATCTGCCAAAGGCATCCCAAAGGGAGTGCAGAAGTGCCACAACATGGCTGCTTTCACGGCTTTTCCCTTAGGAAGAACCCTAATACCCGGCTGATTTACCTTCCTAGGGTTACTGTTAGGCTTAGGCCTAGGACTTTTAAAACCAGGAAGCCCTGGGCTCCAGGCACACTGCAGCTGCAAAAGGCATCCCAAGGGGAGCGCAAAAGTGACGCAACTTGGCTGCCACCACTGATATTTCCATGAGACCATCCCGAACCATAGGTTGATTTTCCTTCCTAGGCTTAAGGTTTGAGTTACGCCTAGGGTAAGGGTTCTATTAACCAGAAAGCCCTGAGTTCCAAGAACACAGCAGCTGCGAAGGACTAGCCAAGAAGAGCGCAAAAGTACCACAACATGCCTGCCTCCACAGCTTTTTCCTTGGGGACATGCCTAATTCCTGGCTGATTTGCCTTTCTCGTCTTAGGGTTGGGGTTCGGCCTAGGGCTAGGATTTTTAAAAGCAGGAAGCCCTGAGTTCCAGGCACACTGCAGCTGTGAAAGGCATCCAAAAGGGAGTGCAAAAGTGCCACAACATGGCTGCTTTCACGGCTTTTTCCTTGGCAAGAAGCCTAACATCAGGCTGATTTACTTTCCCAGGGTTACTGTTAGGCTTAGGCCTAGGGCTAGGATTTTTGAAACTAGGAAGCCCTTAGCTCCAGGCACACTGCAGCTGTTCAAGGCATCCCAAGGGGAGTACAAAAGTGCAACAATATGGCAGCTTTCACAGCTTTTTCCTTGGCACCATCCCTATACCTAGGCTGATTTATCTGCCTAAGGTTAGGGTTAGGGTTCAGCCTAGGGCTTGGATTTCTTTAACCAGGAAGCCCTGAGTTCCAGGCTTACTTCATCTGCCAAAGGCATCCCAAAGGGAGTGCAGAAGTGCCACAACATGGCTGCTTTCACGCCTTTTTCCTTGGCAAGACGCCTAACACCAGGCTGACTTACCTTCCCAGGGTTACTGTTAGGCTTAGGCCTAGGGCTAGGATTTTTAAAACTAGGAAGCCCTTAGCTCCAGGCACACTGCAGCTGTTCAAGGCATCCCAAGGGGAGTACAAAAGTGCAACAACATGGCAGCTTTCACAGCTTTTTCCTTGGCACCATCCCTATACCTAGGCTGATTTATCTGCCTAGGGTTAGGGTTAGGGTTCAGCCTAGGGCTTGAATTTCTTTAACCAGGAAGCCCTGAGTTCCAGGCTTACTTCATCTGCCAAAGGCATCCCAAAGGGAGTGCAGAAGTGCCACAACATGGCTGCTTTCATGTTGTTGTTATCTTATTGTATTTCATATTTCTGGAGTCCCATCTTAAAGTCCATACCTTCTTGCTGGTCCTATTATGCAGCTCCTCTCTGCAGCACAGTTCCTCATGGCTTCCATAGGGGCTCCTCCTGGGCTCTCGACCCAACCCCCTTTTATCCCAGAGGCCTTCATGAGCTACAGCTGCTACCCAACCAAGGATCCCACAGCTGTAGCTCATCCAGAGCAACAGGACCCACCTATCTAATACATAGGACTCTCACTACATATATATATTCACAAGGACTCCTTTATAACAATACATATATTCAGGCCCCTACATTTCCCCCCTTTTCTTTTAACAATTTCTCAATTACACAGTTACAATATCCATATCTGTCCCAGCTCCCAGGCTGCCACAGCTCTCGGCTGTCCTATCTTCCACTGTCCCAGCTCTCCAGCTGCCACAGCTCTCGGCTGTCCGGGGGATTCCATACCTAATACATATATTCAGGCCCCTACATTTCCCCCCTTTTCTTTTAACAATTTCTCCATTACACAGTTACAATATCCATATCTGTCCCAGCTCTCAGGCTGCCACAGCTCTCAGCTGTCCTATCTTCATCTGTCCCAGCTCTCAGGCTGCCACAGCTCTCGGCTGTCCTATATTCCACTGTCCCAGCTCTCCGGCTGCCACAGCTCTCGGCTGTCCGGGGGATTCCATACCTAATACATATATTCAGGCCCCTACATTATTGTTGTTGTTATCTTATTGTATTTCATATTTCTGGAGTCCCATCTTAAAGTCCATACCTTCTTGCTGGTCCTATTATGCAGCTCCTCTCTGCAGCACAGTTCCTCATGGCTTCCATAGGGGCTCCTTCTGGGCTCTCGACCCAACCCCCTTTTATCCCAGAGGCCTTCATGAGCTACAGCTGCTACCCAACCAAGGATCCCACAGCTGTAGCTCATCCAGAGCAACAGGACCCACCTATCTAATACATAGGACTCTCACTACATATATATATATTCACAAGGACTCCTTTATAACAATACATATATTCAGGCCCCTACATTTCCCCCCTTTTCTTTTAACAATTTCTCAATTACACAGTTACAATATCCATATCTGTCCCAGCTCCCAGGCTGCCACAGCTCTCGGCTGTCCTATCTTCCACTGTCCCAGCTCTCCGGCTGCCACAGCTCTCAGCTGTCCGGGGGATTCCATACCTAATACATATATTCAGGCCCCTACATTTCCCCCCTTTTCTTTTAACAATTTCTCAATTACACAGTTACAATATCCATATCTGTCCCAGCTCTCAGGCTGCCACAGCTCTCAGCTGTCCTATCTTCCACTGTCCCAGCTCTCCGGCTGCCACAGCTCTCGGCTGTCCAGGGGAGTCCATACCTTCTCCTTGGCTGCATGTTCTTTATCACGTCGCGGTCACCAATTGTTGTTGTTATCTTATTGTATTTCATATTTCTGGAGTCCCATCTTAAAGTCCATACCTTCTTGCTGGTCCTATTATGCAGCTCCTCTCTGCAGCACAGTTCCTCATGGCTTCCATAGGGGCTCCTTCTGGGCTCTCGACCCAACCCCCTTTTATCCCAGAGGCCTTCATGAGCTACAGCTGCTACCCAACCAAGGATCCCACAGCTGTAGCTCATCCAGAGCAACAGGACCCACCTATCTAATACATAGGACTCTCACTACATATATATATATTCACAAGGACTCCTTTATAACAATACATATATTCAGGCCCCTACACTTTCACGGCTTTTCCCTTAGGAAGAACCCTAATACCCGGCTGATTTACCTTCCTAGGGTTACTGTTAGGCTTAGGCCTAGGACTTTTAAAACCAGGAAGCCCTGGGCTCCAGGCACACTGCAGCTGCAAAAGGCATCCCAAGGGGAGCGCAAAAGTGACGCAACTTGGCTGCCACCACTGATATTTCCATGAGACCATCCCGAAACATAGGTTGATTTTCCTTCCTAGGGTTAAGGTTTGAGTTACGCCTAGGGTAAGGGTCTATTAACCAGAAAGCCCTGAGTTCCAAGAACACAGCAGCTGCGAAGGACTAGCCAAGAAGAGCGCAAAAGTAGCACAACATGCCTGCCTCCACAGCTTTTTCCTTGGGGACATGCCTAATTCCTGGCTGATTTGCCTTTCTCGTCTTAGGGTTGGGGTTCGGCCTAGGGCTAGGATTTTTAAAATCAGGAAGCCCTGAGTTCCAGGCACACTGGAGCTGTGAAAGGCATCCAAAAGGGAGTGCAAAAGTGCCACAACATGGCTGCTTTCACGGCTTTTTCCTTGGCAAGAAGCCTAACACCAGGCTGACATACTTTCCCAGGGTTACTGTTAGGCTTAGGCCTAGGGCTAGGATTTTTGAAACTAGGAAGCCCTGGGCTCCAGGCACACTGCAGCTGTTCAAGGCATCCCAAGGGGAGTACAAAAGTGCAACAACATGGCAGCTTTCACAGCTTTTTCCTTGGCAAGAAGCCTAACACCAGGCTGATTTACTTTCCCAGGGTTACTGTTAGGCTTAGGCCTAGGGCTAGGATTTTTGAAACTAGGAAGCCCTTAGCTCCAGGCACACTGCAGCTGTTCAAGGCATCCCAAGGGGAGTACAAAAGTGCAACAACATGGCAGCTTTCACAGCTTTTTCCTTGGCACCATCCCTATACCTAGGCTGATTTATCTGCCTAGGGTTAGGGTTAGGGTTCAGCCTAGGGCTTGGATTTCTTTAACCAGGAAGCCCTGAGTTCCAGGCTTACTTCATCTGCCAAAGGCATCCCAAAGGGAGTGCAGAAGTGCCACAACATGGCTGCTTTCACGGCTTTTTCCTTGGCAAGAAGCCTAACATCAGGCTGATTTACTTTCCCAGGGTTACTGTTAGGCTTAGGCCTAGGGCTAGGATTTTTGAAACTAGGAAGCCCTTAGCTCCAGGCACACTGCAGCTGTTCAAGGCATCCCAAGGGAGTACAAAAGTGCAACAACATGGCAGCTTTCACAGCTTTTTCCTTGGCACCATCCCTATACCTAGGCTGATTTATCTGCCTAGGTTTAGGGTTAGGGTTCAGCCTAGGGCTTGGATTTCTTTAACCAGGAAGCCCTGAGTTCCAGGCTTACTTCATCTGCCAAAGGCATCCCAAAGGGAGTGCAGAAGTGCCACAACATGGCTGCTTTCACGCCTTTTTCCTTGGCAAGACGCCTAACACCAGGCTGACTTACCTTCCCAGGGTTACTGTTAGGCTTAGGCCTAGGGCTAGGATTTTTAAAACTAGGAAGCCCTTAGCTCCAGGCACACTGCAGCTGTTCAAGGCATCCCAAGGGGAGTACAAAAGTGCAACAACATGGCAGCTTTCACAGCTTTTTCCTTGGCACCATCCCTATACCTAGGCTGATTTATCTGCCTAGGGTTAGGGTTAGGGTTCAGCCTAGGGCTTGAATTTCTTTAACCAGGAAGCCCTGAGTTCCAGGCTTACTTCATCTGCCAAAGGCATCCCAAAGGGAGTGCAGAAGTGCCACAACATGGCTGCTTTCATGTTGTTGTTATCTTATTGTATTTCATATTTCTGGAGTCCCATCTTAAAGTCCATACCTTCTTGCTGGTCCTATTATGCAGCTCCTCTCTGCAGCACAGTTCCTCATGGCTTCCATAGGGGCTCCTCCTGGGCTCTCGACCCAACCCCCTTTTATCCCAGAGGCCTTCATGAGCTACAGCTGCTACCCAACCAAGGATCCCACAGCTGTAGCTCATCCAGAGCAACAGGACCCACCTATCTAATACATAGGACTCTCACTACATATATATATTCACAAGGACTCCTTTATAACAATACATATATTCAGGCCCCTACATTTCCCCCCTTTTCTTTTAACAATTTCTCAATTACACAGTTACAATATCCATATCTGTCCCAGCTCCCAGGCTGCCACAGCTCTCGGCTGTCCTATCTTCCACTGTCCCAGCTCTCCAGCTGCCACAGCTCTCGGCTGTCCGGGGGATTCCATACCTAATACATATATTCAGGCCCCTACATTTCCCCCCTTTTCTTTTAACAATTTCTCCATTACACAGTTACAATATCCATATCTGTCCCAGCTCTCAGGCTGCCACAGCTCTCAGCTGTCCTATCTTCATCTGTCCCAGCTCTCAGGCTGCCACAGCTCTCGGCTGTCCTATATTCCACTGTCCCAGCTCTCCGGCTGCCACAGCTCTCGGCTGTCCGGGGGATTCCATACCTAATACATATATTCAGGCCCCTACATTATTGTTGTTGTTATCTTATTGTATTTCATATTTCTGGAGTCCCATCTTAAAGTCCATACCTTCTTGCTGGTCCTAT
Source organism: Ammospiza caudacuta (assembly GCF_027887145.1). Classification (NCBI taxonomy): domain Eukaryota; kingdom Metazoa; phylum Chordata; class Aves; order Passeriformes; family Passerellidae; genus Ammospiza; species Ammospiza caudacuta. The sequence goes on from NW_026682919.1 coordinate 157,666, forward strand.
TATGCAGCTCCTCTCTGCAGCACAGTTCCTCATGGCTTCCATAGGGGCTCCTTCTGGGCTCTCGACCCAACCCCCTTTTATCCCAGAGGCCTTCATGAGCTACAGCTGCTACCCAACCAAGGATCCCACAGCTGTAGCTCATCCAGAGCAACAGGACCCACCTATCTAATACATAGGACTCTCACTACATATATATATATTCACAAGGACTCCTTTATAACAATACATATATTCAGGCCCCTACACTTTCACGGCTTTTCCCTTAGGAAGAACCCTAATACCCGGCTGATTTACCTTCCTAGGGTTACTGTTAGGCTTAGGCCTAGGACTTTTAAAACCAGGAAGCCCTGGGCTCCAGGCACACTGCAGCTGCGAAAGGCATCCCAAGGGGAGCGCAAAAGTGACGCAACTTGGCTGCCACCACTGATATTTCCATGAGACCATCCCGAAACATAGGTTGATTTTCCTTCCTAGGGTTAAGGTTTGAGTTACGCCTAGGGTAAGGGTCTATTAACCAGAAAGCCCTGAGTTCCAAGAACACAGCAGCTGCGAAGGACTAGCCAAGAAGAGCGCAAAAGTACCACAACATGCCTGCCTCCACAGCTTTTTCCTTGGGGACATGCCTAATTCCTGGCTGATTTGCCTTTCTCGTCTTAGGGTTGGGGTTCGGCCTAGGGCTAGGATTTTTAAAATCAGGAAGCCCTGAGTTCCAGGCACACTGGAGCTGTGAAAGGCATCCAAAAGGGAGTGCAAAAGTGCCACAACATGGCTGCTTTCACGGCTTTTTCCTTGGCAAGAAGCCTAAAACCAGGCTGACATACTTTCCCAGGGTTACTGTTAGGCTTAGGCCTAGGGCTAGGATTTTTGAAACTAGGAAGCCCTGGGCTCCAGGCACACTGCAGCTGTTCAAGGCATCCCAAGGGGAGTACAAAAGTGCAACAACATGGCAGCTTTCACAGCTTTTTCCTTGGCACCATCCCTATACCTAGGCTGATTTATCTGCCTAGGGTTAGGGTTAGGGTTCAGCCTAGGGCTTGAATTTTTTTAACCAGGAAGCCCTGAGTTCCAGGCTTACTTCATCTGCCAAAGGCATCCCAAAGGGAGTGCAGAAGTGCCACAACATGGCTGCTTTCACGGCTTTTCCCTTAGGAAGAACCCTAATACCCGGCTGATTTACCTTCCTAGGGTTACTGTTAGGCTTAGGCCTAGGACTTTTAAAACCAGGAAGCCCTGGGCTCCAGGCACACTGCAGCTGCAAAAGGCATCCCAAGGGGAGCGCAAAAGTGACGCAACTTGGCTGCCACCACTGATATTTCCATGAGACCATCCCGAACCATAGGCTGATTTTCCTTCCTAGGGTTAAGGTTTGAGTTACGCCTAGGGTAAGGGTTCTATTAACCAGAAAGCCCTGAGTTCCAAGAACACAGCAGCTGCGAAGGACTAGCCAAGAAGAGCGCAAAAGTACCACAACATGCCTGCCTCCACAGCTTTTTCCTTGGGGACATGCCTAATTCCTGGCTGATTTGCCTTTCTCGTCTTAGGGTTGGGGTTCGGCCTAGGGCTAGGATTTTTAAAATCAGGAAGCCCTGAGTTCCAGGCACACTGCAGCTGTGAAAGGCATCCAAAAGGGAGTGCAAAAGTGCCACAACATGGCTGCTTTCACGGCTTTTTCCTTGGCAAGAAACCTAACATCAGGCTGATTTACTTTCCCAGGGTTACTGTTAGGCTTAGGCCTAGGGCTAGGAGTTTTGAAACTAGGAAGCCCTGGGCTCCAGGCACACTGCAGCTGTTCAAGGCATCCCAAGGGGAGTACAAAAGTGCAACAACATGGCAGCTTTCACAGCTTTTTCCTTGGCACCATCCCTATACCTAGGCTGATTTATCTGCCTAGGGTTAGGGTTAGGGTTCAGCCTAGGGCTTGGATTTCTTTAACCAGGAAGCCCTGAGTTCCAGGCTTACTTCATCTGCCAAAGGCATCCCAAAGGGAGTGCAGAAGTGCCACAACATGGCTGCTTTCACGGCTTTTCCCTTAGGAAGAACCCTAATACCCGGCTGATTTACCTTCCTAGGGTTACTGTTAGGCTTAGGCCTAGGACTTTTAAAACCAGGAAGCCCTGGGCTCCAGGCACACTGCAGCTGCAAAAGGCATCCCAAGGGGAGCGCAAAAGTGACGCAACTTGGCTGCCACCACTGATATTTCCATGAGACCATCCCGAACCATAGGTTGATTTTCCTTCCTAGGGTTAAGGTTTGAGTTACGCCTAGGGTAAGGGTTCTATTAACCAGAAAGCCCTGAGTTCCAAGAACACAGCAGCTGCGAAGGACTAGCCAAGAAGAGCGCAAAAGTACCACAACATGCCTGCCTCCACAGCTTTTTCCTTGGGGACATGCCTAATTCCTGGCTGATTTGCCTTTCTCGTCTTAGGGTTGGGGTTCGGCCTAGGGCTAGGATTTTTAAAAGCAGGAAGCCCTGAGTTCCAGGCACACTGGAGCTGTGAAAGGCATCCAAAAGGGAGTGCAAAAGTGCCACAACATGGCTGCTTTCACGGCTTTTTCCTTGGCAAGAAGCCTAACATCAGGCTGATTTACTTTCCCAGGGTTACTGTTAGGCTTAGGCCTAGGGCTAGGATTTTTGAAACTAGGAAGCCCTTAGCTCCAGGCACACTGCAGCTGTTCAAGGCATCCCAAGGGGAGTACAAAAGTGCAACAATATGGCAGCTTTCACAGCTTTTTCCTTGGCACCATCCCTATACCTAGGCTGATTTATCTGCCTAAGGTTAGGGTTAGGGTTCAGCCTAGGGCTTGGATTTCTTTAACCAGGAAGCCCTGAGTTCCAGGCTTACTTCATCTGCCAAAGGCATCCCAAAGGGAGTGCAGAAGTGCCACAACATGGCTGCTTTCACGCCTTTTTCCTTGGCAAGACGCCTAACACCAGGCTGACTTACCTTCCCAGGGTTACTGTTAGGCTTAGGCCTAGGGCTAGGATTTTTAAAACTAGGAAGCCCTTAGCTCCAGGCACACTGCAGCTGTTCAAGGCATCCCAAGGGGAGTACAAAAGTGCAACAACATGGCAGCTTTCACAGCTTTTTCCTTGGCACCATCCCTATACCTAGGCTGATTTATCTGCCTAGGGTTAGGGTTAGGGTTCAGCCTAGGGCTTGAATTTCTTTAACCAGGAAGCCCTGAGTTCCAGGCTTACTTCATCTGCCAAAGGCATCCCAAAGGGAGTGCAGAAGTGCCACAACATGGCTGCTTTCATGTTGTTGTTATCTTATTGTATTTCATATTTCTGGAGTCCCATCTTAAAGTCCATACCTTCTTGCTGGTCCTATTATGCAGCTCCTCTCTGCAGCACAGTTCCTCATGGCTTCCATAGGGGCTCCTCCTGGGCTCTCGACCCAACCCCCTTTTATCCCAGAGGCCTTCATGAGCTACAGCTGCTACCCAACCAAGGATCCCACAGCTGTAGCTCATCCAGAGCAACAGGACCCACCTATCTAATACATAGGACTCTCACTACATATATATATTCACAAGGACTCCTTTATAACAATACATATATTCAGGCCCCTACATTTCCCCCCTTTTCTTTTAACAATTTCTCAATTACACAGTTACAATATCCATATCTGTCCCAGCTCCCAGGCTGCCACAGCTCTCGGCTGTCCTATCTTCCACTGTCCCAGCTCTCCAGCTGCCACAGCTCTCGGCTGTCCGGGGGATTCCATACCTAATACATATATTCAGGCCCCTACATTTCCCCCCTTTTCTTTTAACAATTTCTCCATTACACAGTTACAATATCCATATCTGTCCCAGCTCTCAGGCTGCCACAGCTCTCAGCTGTCCTATCTTCATCTGTCCCAGCTCTCAGGCTGCCACAGCTCTCGGCTGTCCTATATTCCACTGTCCCAGCTCTCCGGCTGCCACAGCTCTCGGCTGTCCGGGGGATTCCATACCTAATACATATATTCAGGCCCCTACATTATTGTTGTTGTTATCTTATTGTATTTCATATTTCTGGAGTCCCATCTTAAAGTCCATACCTTCTTGCTGGTCCTATTATGCAGCTCCTCTCTGCAGCACAGTTCCTCATGGCTTCCATAGGGGCTCCTTCTGGGCTCTCGACCCAACCCCCTTTTATCCCAGAGGCCTTCATGAGCTACAGCTGCTACCCAACCAAGGATCCCACAGCTGTAGCTCATCCAGAGCAACAGGACCCACCTATCTAATACATAGGACTCTCACTACATATATATATATTCACAAGGACTCCTTTATAACAATACATATATTCAGGCCCCTACATTTCCCCCCTTTTCTTTTAACAATTTCTCAATTACACAGTTACAATATCCATATCTGTCCCAGCTCCCAGGCTGCCACAGCTCTCGGCTGTCCTATCTTCCACTGTCCCAGCTCTCCGGCTGCCACAGCTCTCAGCTGTCCGGGGGATTCCATACCTAATACATATATTCAGGCCCCTACATTTCCCCCCTTTTCTTTTAACAATTTCTCAATTACACAGTTACAATATCCATATCTGTCCCAGCTCTCAGGCTGCCACAGCTCTCAGCTGTCCTATCTTCCACTGTCCCAGCTCTCCGGCTGCCACAGCTCTCGGCTGTCCAGGGGAGTCCATACCTTCTCCTTGGCTGCATGTTCTTTATCACGTCGCGGTCACCAATTGTTGTTGTTATCTTATTGTATTTCATATTTCTGGAGTCCCATCTTAAAGTCCATACCTTCTTGCTGGTCCTATTATGCAGCTCCTCTCTGCAGCACAGTTCCTCATGGCTTCCATAGGGGCTCCTTCTGGGCTCTCGACCCAACCCCCTTTTATCCCAGAGGCCTTCATGAGCTACAGCTGCTACCCAACCAAGGATCCCACAGCTGTAGCTCATCCAGAGCAACAGGACCCACCTATCTAATACATAGGACTCTCACTACATATATATATATTCACAAGGACTCCTTTATAACAATACATATATTCAGGCCCCTACACTTTCACGGCTTTTCCCTTAGGAAGAACCCTAATACCCGGCTGATTTACCTTCCTAGGGTTACTGTTAGGCTTAGGCCTAGGACTTTTAAAACCAGGAAGCCCTGGGCTCCAGGCACACTGCAGCTGCAAAAGGCATCCCAAGGGGAGCGCAAAAGTGACGCAACTTGGCTGCCACCACTGATATTTCCATGAGACCATCCCGAAACATAGGTTGATTTTCCTTCCTAGGGTTAAGGTTTGAGTTACGCCTAGGGTAAGGGTCTATTAACCAGAAAGCCCTGAGTTCCAAGAACACAGCAGCTGCGAAGGACTAGCCAAGAAGAGCGCAAAAGTAGCACAACATGCCTGCCTCCACAGCTTTTTCCTTGGGGACATGCCTAATTCCTGGCTGATTTGCCTTTCTCGTCTTAGGGTTGGGGTTCGGCCTAGGGCTAGGATTTTTAAAATCAGGAAGCCCTGAGTTCCAGGCACACTGGAGCTGTGAAAGGCATCCAAAAGGGAGTGCAAAAGTGCCACAACATGGCTGCTTTCATGGCTTTTTCCTTGGCAAGAAGCCTAACACCAGGCTGACATACTTTCCCAGGGTTACTGTTAGGCTTAGGCCTAGGGCTAGGATTTTTGAAACTAGGAAGCCCTGGGCTCCAGGCACACTGCAGCTGTTCAAGGCATCCCAAGGGGAGTACAAAAGTGCAACAACATGGCAGCTTTCACAGCTTTTTCCTTGGCAAGAAGCCTAACACCAGGCTGATTTACTTTCCCAGGGTTACTGTTAGGCTTAGGCCTAGGGCTAGGATTTTTGAAACTAGGAAGCCCTTAGCTCCAGGCACACTGCAGCTGTTCAAGGCATCCCAAGGGGAGTACAAAAGTGCAACAACATGGCAGCTTTCACAGCTTTTTCCTTGGCACCATCCCTATACCTAGGCTGATTTATCTGCCTAGGGTTAGGGTTAGGGTTCAGCCTAGGGCTTGGATTTCTTTAACCAGGAAGCCCTGAGTTCCAGGCTTACTTCATCTGCCAAAGGCATCCCAAAGGGAGTGCAGAAGTGCCACAACATGGCTGCTTTCACGGCTTTTTCCTTGGCAAGAAGCCTAACATCAGGCTGATTTACTTTCCCAGGGTTACTGTTAGGCTTAGGCCTAGGGCTAGGATTTTTGAAACTAGGAAGCCCTTAGCTCCAGGCACACTGCAGCTGTTCAAGGCATCCCAAGGGAGTACAAAAGTGCAACAACATGGCAGCTTTCACAGCTTTTTCCTTGGCACCATCCCTATACCTAGGCTGATTTATCTGCCTAGGTTTAGGGTTAGGGTTCAGCCTAGGGCTTGGATTTCTTTAACCAGGAAGCCCTGAGTTCCAGGCTTACTTCATCTGCCAAAGGCATCCCAAAGGGAGTGCAGAAGTGCCACAACATGGCTGCTTTCACGCCTTTTTCCTTGGCAAGACGCCTAACACCAGGCTGACTTACCTTCCCAGGGTTACTGTTAGGCTTAGGCCTAGGGCTAGGATTTTTAAAACTAGGAAGCCCTTAGCTCCAGGCACACTGCAGCTGTTCAAGGCATCCCAAGGGGAGTACAAAAGTGCAACAACATGGCAGCTTTCACAGCTTTTTCCTTGGCACCATCCCTATACCTAGGCTGATTTATCTGCCTAGGGTTAGGGTTAGGGTTCAGCCTAGGGCTTGAATTTCTTTAACCAGGAAGCCCTGAGTTCCAGGCTTACTTCATCTGCCAAAGGCATCCCAAAGGGAGTGCAGAAGTGCCACAACATGGCTGCTTTCATGTTGTTGTTATCTTATTGTATTTCATATTTCTGGAGTCCCATCTTAAAGTCCATACCTTCTTGCTGGTCCTATTATGCAGCTCCTCTCTGCAGCACAGTTCCTCATGGCTTCCATAGGGGCTCCTCCTGGGCTCTCGACCCAACCCCCTTTTATCCCAGAGGCCTTCATGAGCTACAGCTGCTACCCAACCAAGGATCCCACAGCTGTAGCTCATCCAGAGCAACAGGACCCACCTATCTAATACATAGGACTCTCACTACATATATATATTCACAAGGACTCCTTTATAACAATACATATATTCAGGCCCCTACATTTCCCCCCTTTTCTTTTAACAATTTCTCAATTACACAGTTACAATATCCATATCTGTCCCAGCTCCCAGGCTGCCACAGCTCTCGGCTGTCCTATCTTCCACTGTCCCAGCTCTCCAGCTGCCACAGCTCTCGGCTGTCCGGGGGATTCCATACCTAATACATATATTCAGGCCCCTACATTTCCCCCCTTTTCTTTTAACAATTTCTCCATTACACAGTTACAATATCCATATCTGTCCCAGCTCTCAGGCTGCCACAGCTCTCAGCTGTCCTATCTTCATCTGTCCCAGCTCTCAGGCTGCCACAGCTCTCGGCTGTCCTATATTCCACTGTCCCAGCTCTCCGGCTGCCACAGCTCTCGGCTGTCCGGGGGATTCCATACCTAATACATATATTCAGGCCCCTACATTATTGTTGTTGTTATCTTATTGTATTTCATATTTCTGGAGTCCCATCTTAAAGTCCATACCTTCTTGCTGGTCCTATTATGCAGCTCCTCTCTGCAGCACAGTTCCTCATGGCTTCCATAGGGGCTCCTTCTGGGCTCTCGACCCAACCCCCTTTTATCCCAGAGGCCTTCATGAGCTACAGCTGCTACCCAACCAAGGATCCCACAGCTGTAGCTCATCCAGAGCAACAGGACCCACCTATCTAATACATAGGACTCTCACTACATATATATATATTCACAAGGACTCCTTTATAACAATACATATATTCAGGCCCCTACACTTTCACGGCTTTTCCCTTAGGAAGAACCCTAATACCCGGCTGATTTACCTTCCTAGGGTTACTGTTAGGCTTAGGCCTAGGACTTTTAAAACCAGGAAGCCCTGGGCTCCAGGCACACTGCAGCTGCGAAAGGCATCCCAAGGGGAGCGCAAAAGTGACGCAACTTGGCTGCCACCACTGATATTTCCATGAGACCATCCCGAACCATAGGTTGATTTTCCTTCCTAGGGTTAAGGTTTGAGTTACGCCTAGGGTAAGGGTCTATTAACCAGAAAGCCCTGAGTTCCAAGAACACAGCAGCTGCGAAGGACTAGCCAAGAAGAGCGCAAAAGTACCACAACATGCCTGCCTCCACAGCTTTTTCCTTGGGGACATGCCTAATTCCTGGCTGATTTGCCTTTCTCGTCTTAGGGTTGGGGTTCGGCCTAGGGCTAGGATTTTTAAAATCAGGAAGCCCTGAGTTCCAGGCACACTGGAGCTGTGAAAGGCATCCAAAAGGGAGTGCAAAAGTGCCACAACATGGCTGCTTTCACGGCTTTTTCCTTGGCAAGAAGCCTAAAACCAGGCTGACATACTTTCCCAGGGTTACTGTTAGGCTTAGGCCTAGGGCTAGGATTTTTGAAACTAGGAAGCCCTGGGCTCCAGGCACACTGCAGCTGTTCAAGGCATCCCAAGGGGAGTACAAAAGTGCAACAACATGGCAGCTTTCACAGCTTTTTCCTTGGCACCATCCCTATACCTAGGCTGATTTATCTGCCTAGGGTTAGGGTTAGGGTTCAGCCTAGGGCTTGAATTTTTTTAACCAGGAAGCCCTGAGTTCCAGGCTTACTTCATCTGCCAAAGGCATCCCAAAGGGAGTGCAGAAGTGCCACAACATGGCTGCTTTCACGGCTTTTCCCTTAGGAAGAACCCTAATACCCGGCTGATTTACCTTCCTAGGGTTACTGTTAGGCTTAGGCCTAGGACTTTTAAAACCAGGAAGCCCTGGGCTCCAGGCACACTGCAGCTGCGAAAGGCATCCCAAGGGGAGCGCAAAAGTGACGCAACTTGGCTGCCACCACTGATATTTCCATGAGAGCATCCCGAACCATAGGTTGATTTTCCTTCCTAGGGTTAAGGTTTGAGTTACGCCTAGGGTAAGGGTTCTATTAACCAGAAAGCCCTGAGTTCCAAGAACACAGCAGCTGCGAAGGACTAGCCAAGAAGAGCGCAAAAGTACCACAACATGCCTGCCTCCACAGCTTTTTCCTTGGGGACATGCCTAATTCCTGGCTGATTTGCCTTTCTCGTCATAGGGTTGCGGTTCGGCCTAGGGCTAGGATTTTTAAAAGCAGGAAGCCCTGAGTTCCAGGCACACTGGAGCTGTGAAAGGCATCCAAAAGGGAGTGCAAAAGTGCCACAACATGGCTGCTTTCACGGCTTTTTCCTTGGCAAGACGCCTAACACCAGGCTGATTTACCTTCCCAGGGTTACTGTTAGGCTTAGGCCTAGGGCTAGGATTTTTAAAACTAGGAAGCCCTTAGCTCCAGGCACACTGCAGCTGTTCAAGGCATCCCAAGGGGAGTACAAAAGTGCAACAACATGGCAGCTTTCACAGCTTTTTCCTTGGCACCATCCCTATACCTAGGCTGATTTATCTGCCTAGGGTTAGGGTTAGGGTTCAGCCTAGGGCTTGAATTTCTTTAACCAGGAAGCCCTGAGTTCCAGGCTTACTTCATCTGCCAAAGGCATCCCAAAGGGAGTGCAGAAGTGCCACAACATGGCTGCTTTCACGGCTTTTCCCTTAGGAAGAACCCTAATACCCGGCTGATTTACCTTCCTAGGGTTACTGTTAGGCTTAGGCCTAGGACTTTTAAAACCAGGAAGCCCTGGGCTCCAGGCACACTGCAGCTGCAAAAGGCATCCCAAGGGGAGCGCAAAAGTGACGCAACTTGGCTGCCACCACTGATATTTCCATGAGACCATCCCGAACCATAGGCTGATTTTCCTTCATAGGGTTAAGGTTTGAGTTACGCCTAGGGTAAGGGTTCTATTAACCAGAAAGCCCTGAGTTCCAAGAACACAGCAGCTGCGAAGGACTAGCCAAGAAGAGCGCAAAAGTACCACAACATGCCTGCCTCCACAGCTTTTTCCTTGGGGACATGCCTAATTCCTGGCTGATTTGCCTTTCTCGTCTTAGGGTTGGGGTTCGGCCTAGGGCTAGGATTTTTAAAATCAGGAAGCCCTGAGTTCCAGGCACACTGCAGCTGTGAAAGGCATCCAAAAGGGAGTGCAAAAGTGCCACAACATGGCTGTTTCACGGCTTTTTCCTTGGCAAGAAGCCTAACATCAGGCTGATTTACTTTCCCAGGGTTACTGTTAGGCTTTGGCCTAGGGCTAGGATTTTTAAAACTAGGAAGCCCTTAGCTCCAGGCACACTGCAGCTGTTCAAGGCATCCCAAGGGGAGTACAAAAGTGCAACAACATGGCAGCTTTCACAGCTTTTTCCTTGGCACCATCCCTATACCTAGGCTGATTTATCTGCCTAGGGTTAGGGTTAGGGTTCAGCCTAGGGCTTGGATTTCTTTAACCAGGAAGCCCTGAGTTCCAGGCTTACTTCATCTGCCAAAGGCATCCCAAAGGGAGTGCAGAAGTGCCACAACATGGCTGCTTTCACGGCTTATTCCTTGGCAAGAAGCCTAACATCAGGCTGATTTACTCTCCCAGGGTTACTGTTAGGCTTAGGCCTAGGGCTAGGATTTTTGAAACTAGGAAGCCCTTAGCTCCAGGCACACTGCAGCTGTTCAAGGCATCCAAGGGGAGTACAAAAGTGCAACAACATGGCAGCTTTCACAGCTTTTTCCTTGGCACCATCCCTATACCTAGGCTGATTTATCTGCCTAGGGTTAGGGTTAGGGTTCAGCCTAGGGCTTGGATTTCTTTAACCAGGAAGCCCTGAGTTCCAGGCTTACTTCATCTGCCAAAGGCATCCCAAAGGGAGTGCAAAAGTGCCACAACATGGCTGCTTTCACGGCTTTTTCCTTGGCAAGAAGCCTAACATCAGGCTGATTTACTTTCCCAGGGTTACTGTTAGGCTTAGGCCTAGGGCTAGGATTTTTGAAACTAGGAAGCCCTTAGCTCCAGGCACACTGCAGCTGTTCAAGGCATCCCAAGGGGAGTACAAAAGTGCAACAACATGGCAGCTTTCACAGCTTTTTCCTTGGCACCATCCCTATACCTAGGCTGATTTATCTGCCTAGGGTTAGGGTTAGGGTTCAGCCTAGGGCTTGGATTTCTTTAACCAGGAAGCCCTGAGTTCCAGGCTTACTTCATCTGCCAAAGGCATCCCAAAGGGAGTGCAGAAGTGCCACAACATGGCTGCTTTCACGGCTTTTTCCTTGGCAAGAAGCCTAACATCAGGCTGATTTACTTTCCCAGGGTTACTGTTAGGCTTAGGCCTAGGGCTAGGATTTTTGAAACTAGGAAGCCCTTAGCTCCAGGCACACTGCAGCTGTTCAAGGCATCCCAAGGGGAGTACAAAAGTGCAACAACATGGCAGCTTTCACAGCTTTTTCCTTAGCACCATCCCTATACCTAGGCTGATTTATCTGCCTAGGGTTAGGGTTAGGGTTCAGCCTAGGGCTTGAATTTTTTTAACCAGGAAGCCCTGAGTTCCAGGCTTACTTCATCTGCCAAAGGCATCCCAAAGGGAGTGCAGAAGTGCCACAACATGGCTGCTTTCACGGCTTTTCCCTTAGGAAGAACCCTAATACCCGGCTGATTTACCTTCCTAGGGTTACTGTTAGGCTTAGGCCTAGGACTTTTAAAACCAGGAAGCCCTGGGCTCCAGGCACACTGCAGCTGCGAAAGGCATCCAAAGGGGAGCGCAAAAGTGACGCAACTTGGCTGCCACCACTGATATTTCCATGAGACCATCCCGAACCATAGGATGATTTTCCTTCCTAGGGTTAAGGTTTGAGTTACGCCTAGGGTAAGGGTTCTATTAACCAGAAAGCCCTGAGTTCCAAGAACACAGCAGCTGCGAAGGACTAGCCAAGAAGAGCGCAAAAGTACCACAACATGCCTGCCTCCACAGCTTTTTCCTTGGGGACATGCCTAATTCCTGGCTGATTTGCCTTTCTCGTCATAGGGTTGGGGTTCGGCCTAGGGCTAGGATTTTTAAAAGCAGGAAGCCCTGAGTTCCAGGCACACTGGAGCTGTGAAAGGCATCCAAAAGGGATTGCAAAAGTGCCACAACATGGCTGCTTTCACGCCTTTTTCCTTGGCAAGACGCCTAACACCAGGCTGACTTACCTTCCCAGGGTTACTGTTAGGCTTAGGCCTAGGGCTAGGATTTTTAAAACTAGGAAGCCCTTAGCTCCAGGCACACTGCAGCTGTTCAAGGCATCCCAAGGGGAGTACAAAAGTGCAACAACATGGCAGCTTTCACAGCTTTTTCCTTGGCACCATCCCTATACCTAGGCTGATTTATCTGCCTAGGGTTAGGGTTAGGGTTCAGCCTAGGGCTTGAATTTCTTTAACCAGGAAGCCCTGAGTTCCAGGCTTACTTCATCTGCCAAAGGCATCCCAAAGGGAGTGCAGAAGTGCCACAACATGGCTGCTTTCATGTTGTTGTTATCTTATTGTATTTCATATTTCTGGAGTCCCATCTTAAAGTCCATACCTTCTTGCTGGTCCTATTATGCAGCTCCTCTCTGCAGCACAGTTCCTCATGGCTTCCATAGGGGCTCCTCCTGGGCTCTCGACCCAACCCCCTTTTATCCCAGAGGCCTTCATGAGCTACAGCTGCTACCCAACCAAGGATCCCACAGCTGTAGCTCATCCAGAGCAACAGGACCCACCTATCTAATACATAGGACTCTCACTACATATATATATTCACAAGGACTCCTTTATAACAATACATATATTCAGGCCCCTACATTTCCCCCCTTTTCTTTTAACAATTTCTCAATTACACAGTTACAATATCCATATCTGTCCCAGCTCCCAGGCTGCCACAGCTCTCGGCTGTCCTATCTTCCACTGTCCCAGCTCTCCAGCTGCCACAGCTCTCGGCTGTCCGGGGGATTCCATACCTAATACATATATTCAGGCCCCTACATTTCCCCCCTTTTCTTTTAACAATTTCTCCATTACACAGTTACAATATCCATATCTGTCCCAGCTCTCAGGCTGCCACAACTCTCAGCTGTCCTATCTTCATCTGTCCCAGCTCTCAGGCTGCCACAGCTCTCGGCTGTCCTATATTCCACTGTCCCAGCTCTCCGGCTGCCACAGCTCTCGGCTGTCCGGGGGATTCCATACCTAATACATATATTCAGGCCCCTACATTATTGTTGTTGTTATCTTATTGTATTTCATATTTCTGGAGTCCCATCTTAAAGTCCATACCTTCTTGCTGGTCCTATTATGCAGCTCCTCTCTGCAGCACAGTTCCTCATGGCTTCCATAGGGGCTCCTTCTGGGCTCTCGACCCAACCCCCTTTTATCCCAGAGGCCTTCATGAGCTACAGCTGCTACCCAACCAAGGATCCCACAGCTGTAGCTCATCCAGAGCAACAGGACCCACCTATCTAATACATAGGACTCTCACTACATATATATATATTCACAAGGACTCCTTTATAACAATACATATATTCAGGCCCCTACACTTTCACGGCTTTTCCCTTAGGAAGAACCCTAATACCCGGCTGATTTACCTTCCTAGGGTTACTGTTAGGCTTAGGCCTAGGACTTTTAAAACCAGGAAGCCCTGGGCTCTAGGCACACTGCAGCTGCAAAAGGCATCCCAAGGGGAGCGCAAAAGTGACGCAACTTGGCTGCCACCACTGATATTTCCATGAGACCATCCCGAAACATAGGTTGATTTTCCTTCCTAGGGTTAAGGTTTGAGTTACGCCTAGGGTAAGGGTCTATTAACCAGAAAGCCCTGAGTTCCAAGAACACAGCAGCTGCGAAGGACTAGCCAAGAAGAGCGCAAAAGTACCACAACATGCCTGCCTCCACAGCTTTTTCCTTGGGGACATGCCTAATTCCTGGCTGATTTGCCTTTCTCGTCTTAGGGTTGGGGTTCGGCCTAGGGCTAGGATTTTTAAAATCAGGAAGCCCTGAGTTCCAGGCACACTGGAGCTGTGAAAGGCATCCAAAAGGGAGTGCAAAAGTGCCACAACATGGCTGCTTTCACGGCTTTTTCCTTGGCAAGACGCCTAACACCAGGCTGACATACTTTCCCAGGGTTACTGTTAGGCTTAGGCCTAGGGCTAGGATTTTTGAAACTAGGAAGCCCTGGGCTCCAGGCACACTGCAGCTGTTCAAGGCATCCCAAGGGGAGTACAAAAGTGCAACAACATGGCAGCTTTCACAGCTTTTTCCTTGGCACCATCCCTATACCTAGGCTGATTTATCTGCCTAGGGTTAGGGTTAGGGTTCAGCCTAGGGCTTGAATTTTTTTAACCAGGAAGCCCTGAGTTCCAGGCTTACTTCATCTGCCAAAGGCATCCCAAAGGGAGTGCAGAAGTGCCACAACATGGCTGCTTTCACGGCTTTTCCCTTAGGAAGAACCCTAATACCCGGCTGATTTACCTTCCTAGGGTTACTGTTAGGCTTAGGCCTAGGACTTTTAAAACCAGGAAGCCCTGGGCTCCAGGCACACTGCAGCTGCGAAAGGCATCCCAAGGGGAGCGCAAAAGTGACGCAACTTGGCTGCCACCACTGATATTTCCATGAGAGCATCCCGAACCATAGGTTGATTTTCCTTCCTAGGGTTAAGGTTTGAGTTACGCCTAGGGTAAGGGTTCTATTAACCAGAAAGCCCTGAGTTCCAAGAACACAGCAGCTGCGAAGGACTAGCCAAGAAGAGCGCAAAAGTACCACAACATGCCTGCCTCCACAGCTTTTTCCTTGGGGACATGCCTAATTCCTGGCTGATTTGCCTTTCTCGTCATAGGGTTGCGGTTCGGCCTAGGGCTAGGATTTTTAAAAGCAGGAAGCCCTGAGTTCCAGGCACACTGGAGCTGTGAAAGGCATCCAAAAGGGAGTGCAAAAGTGCCACAACATGGCTGCTTTCACGGCTTTTTCCTTGGCAAGACGCCTAACACCAGGCTGATTTACCTTCCCAGGGTTACTGTTAGGCTTAGGCCTAGGGCTAGGATTTTTAAAACTAGGAAGCCCTTAGCTCCAGGCACACTGCAGCTGTTCAAGGCATCCCAAGGGGAGTACAAAAGTGCAACAACATGGCAGCTTTCACAGCTTTTTCCTTGGCACCATCCCTATACCTAGGCTGATTTATCTGCCTAGGGTTAGGGTTAGGGTTCAGCCTAGGGCTTGAATTTCTTTAACCAGGAAGCCCTGAGTTCCAGGCTTACTTCATCTGCCAAAGGCATCCCAAAGGGAGTGCAGAAGTGCCACAACATGGCTGCTTTCACGGCTTTTCCCTTAGGAAGAACCCTAATACCCGGCTGATTTACCTTCCTAGGGTTACTGTTAGGCTTAGGCCTAGGACTTTTAAAACCAGGAAGCCCTGGGCTCCAGGCACACTGCAGCTGCAAAAGGCATCCCAAGGGGAGCGCAAAAGTGACGCAACTTGGCTGCCACCACTGATATTTCCATGAGACCATCCCGAACCATAGGCTGATTTTCCTTCATAGGGTTAAGGTTTGAGTTACGCCTAGGGTAAGGGTTCTATTAACCAGAAAGCCCTGAGTTCCAAGAACACAGCAGCTGCGAAGGACTAGCCAAGAAGAGCGCAAAAGTACCACAACATGCCTGCCTCCACAGCTTTTTCCTTGGGGACATGCCTAATTCCTGGCTGATTTGCCTTTCTCGTCTTAGGGTTGGGGTTCGGCCTAGGGCTAGGATTTTTAAAATCAGGAAGCCCTGAGTTCCAGGCACACTGCAGCTGTGAAAGGCATCCAAAAGGGAGTGCAAAAGTGCCACAACATGGCTGTTTCACGGCTTTTTCCTTGGCAAGAAGCCTAACATCAGGCTGATTTACTTTCCCAGGGTTACTGTTAGGCTTTGGCCTAGGGCTAGGATTTTTAAAACTAGGAAGCCCTTAGCTCCAGGCACACTGCAGCTGTTCAAGGCATCCCAAGGGGAGTACAAAAGTGCAACAACATGGCAGCTTTCACAGCTTTTTCCTTGGCACCATCCCTATACCTAGGCTGATTTATCTGCCTAGGGTTAGGGTTAGGGTTCAGCCTAGGGCTTGGATTTCTTTAACCAGGAAGCCCTGAGTTCCAGGCTTACTTCATCTGCCAAAGGCATCCCAAAGGGAGTGCAGAAGTGCCACAACATGGCTGCTTTCACGGCTTATTCCTTGGCAAGAAGCCTAACATCAGGCTGATTTACTCTCCCAGGGTTACTGTTAGGCTTAGGCCTAGGGCTAGGATTTTTGAAACTAGGAAGCCCTTAGCTCCAGGCACACTGCAGCTGTTCAAGGCATCCAAGGGGAGTACAAAAGTGCAACAACATGGCAGCTTTCACAGCTTTTTCCTTGGCACCATCCCTATACCTAGGCTGATTTATCTGCCTAGGGTTAGGGTTAGGGTTCAGCCTAGGGCTTGGATTTCTTTAACCAGGAAGCCCTGAGTTCCAGGCTTACTTCATCTGCCAAAGGCATCCCAAAGGGAGTGCAAAAGTGCCACAACATGGCTGCTTTCACGGCTTTTTCCTTGGCAAGAAGCCTAACATCAGGCTGATTTACTTTCCCAGGGTTACTGTTAGGCTTAGGCCTAGGGCTAGGATTTTTGAAACTAGGAAGCCCTTAGCTCCAGGCACACTGCAGCTGTTCAAGGCATCCCAAGGGGAGTACAAAAGTGCAACAACATGGCAGCTTTCACAGCTTTTTCCTTGGCACCATCCCTATACCTAGGCTGATTTATCTGCCTAGGGTTAGGGTTAGGGTTCAGCCTAGGGCTTGGATTTCTTTAACCAGGAAGCCCTGAGTTCCAGGCTTACTTCATCTGCCAAAGGCATCCCAAAGGGAGTGCAGAAGTGCCACAACATGGCTGCTTTCACGGCTTTTTCCTTGGCAAGAAGCCTAACATCAGGCTGATTTACTTTCCCAGGGTTACTGTTAGGCTTAGGCCTAGGGCTAGGATTTTTGAAACTAGGAAGCCCTTAGCTCCAGGCACACTGCAGCTGTTCAAGGCATCCCAAGGGGAGTACAATAGTGCAACAACATGGCAGCTTTCACAGCTTTTTCCTTAGCACCATCCCTATACCTAGGCTGATTTATCTGCCTAGGGTTAGGGTTAGGGTTCAGCCTAGGGCTTGAATTTTTTTAACCAGGAAGCCCTGAGTTCCAGGCTTACTTCATCTGCCAAAGGCATCCCAAAGGGAGTGCAGAAGTGCCACAACATGGCTGCTTTCACGGCTTTTCCCTTAGGAAGAACCCTAATACCCGGCTGATTTACCTTCCTAGGGTTACTGTTAGGCTTAGGCCTAGGACTTTTAAAACCAGGAAGCCCTGGGCTCCAGGCACACTGCAGCTGCGAAAGGCATCCAAAGGGGAGCGCAAAAGTGACGCAACTTGGCTGCCACCACTGATATTTCCATGAGACCATCCCGAACCATAGGATGATTTTCCTTCCTAGGGTTAAGGTTTGAGTTACGCCTAGGGTAAGGGTTCTATTAACCAGAAAGCCCTGAGTTCCAAGAACACAGCAGCTGCGAAGGACTAGCCAAGAAGAGCGCAAAAGTACCACAACATGCCTGCCTCCACAGCTTTTTCCTTGGGGACATGCCTAATTCCTGGCTGATTTGCCTTTCTCGTCATAGGGTTGGGGTTCGGCCTAGGGCTAGGATTTTTAAAAGCAGGAAGCCCTGAGTTCCAGGCACACTGGAGCTGTGAAAGGCATCCAAAAGGGATTGCAAAAGTGCCACAACATGGCTGCTTTCACGGCTTGTTCCTTGGCAAGACGCCTAACACCAGGCTGACTTACCTTCCCAGGGTTACTGTTAGGCTTAGGCCTAGGGCTAGGATTTTTAAAACTAGGAAGCCCTTAGCTCCAGGCACACTGCAGCTGTTCAAGGCATCCCAAGGGGAGTACAAAAGTGCAACAACATGGCAGCTTTCACAGCTTTTTCCTTGGCACCATCCCTATACCTAGGCTGATTTATCTGCCTAGGGTTAGGGTTAGGGTTCAGCCTAGGGCTTGAATTTCTTTAACCAGGAAGCCCTGAGTTCCAGGCTTACTTCATCTGCCAAAGGCATCCCAAAGGGAGTGCAGAAGTGCCACAACATGGCTGCTTTCACGGCTTTTCCCTTAGGAAGAGCCCTAATACCCGGCTGATTTACCTTCCTAGGGTTACTGTTAGGCTTAGGCCTAGGACTTTTAAAACCAGGAAGCCCTGGGCTCCAGGCACACTGCAGCTGTGAAAGGCATCCCAAGGGGAGCGCAAAAGTGACGCAACTTGGCTGCCACCACTGATATTTCCATGAGACCATCCCGAACCATAGGTTGATTTTCCTTCCTAGGGTTAAGGTTTGAGTTACGCCTAGGGTAAGGGTTCTATTAACCAGAAAGCCCTGAGTTCCAAGAACACAGCAGATGCGAAGGACTAGCCAAGAAGAGCGCAAAAGTACCACAACATGCCTGCCTCCACAGCTTTTTCCTTGGGGACATGCCTAATTCCTGGCTGATTTGCCTTTCTCGTCTTAGGGTTGGGGTTCGGCCTAGGGCTAGGATTTTTAAAAGCAGGAAGCCCTGAGTTCCAGGCACACTGGAGCTGTGAAAGGCATCCAAAAGGGAGTGCAAAAGTGCCACAACATGGCTGCTTTCACGGCTTTTTCCTTGGCAAGAAGCCTAACACCAGGCTGATTTGCCTTCCCAGGGTTACTGTTATGCTTAGGCCTAGGGCTAGGATTTTTAAAACTAGGAAGCCCTGGGCTCCAGGCACACTGCAGCTGTTCAAGGCATCCCAAGGGGAGTACAAAAGTGCAACAACATGGCAGCTTTCACAGCTTTTTCCTTGGCACCATCCCTATACCTAGGCTGATTTATCTGCCTAGGGTTAGGGTTAGGGTTCAGCCTAGGGCTTGAATTTTTTTTAACCAGGAAGCCCTGAGTTCCAGGCTTACTTCATCTGCCAAAGGCATCCCAAAGGGAGTGCAGAAGTGCCACAACATGGCTGCTTTCACGGCTTTTCCCTTAGGAAGAACCCTAATACCCGGCTGATTTACCTTCCTAGGGTTACTGTTAGGCTTAGGCCTAGGACTTTTAAAACCAGGAAGCCCTGGGCTCCAGGCACACTGCAGCTGTGAAAGGCATCCCAAGGGCAGCGCAAAAGTGACGCAACTTGGCTGCCACCACTGATATTTCCATGAGACCATCCCGAACCATAGGATGATTTTCCTTCCTAGGGTTAAGGTTTGAGTTACGCCTAGGGTAAGGGTTCTATTAACCAGAAAGCCCTGAGTTCCAAGAACACAGCAGCTGCGAAGGACTAGCCAAGAAGAGCGCAAAAGTACCACAACATGCCTGCCTCCACAGCTTTTTCCTTGGGGACATGCCTAATTCCTGGCTGATTTGCCTTTCTCGTCTTAGGGTTGGGGTTCGGCCTAGGGCTAGGATTTTTAAAATCAGGAAGCCCTGAGTTCCAGGCACACTGGAGCTGTGAAAGGCATCCAAAAGGGAGTGCAAAAGTGCCACAACATGGCTGCTTTCACGGCTTTTTCCTTGGCAAGAAGCCTAACATCAGGCTGATTTACTTTCCCAGGGTTACTGTTAGGCTTAGGCCTAGGGCTAGGATTTTTGAAACTAGGAAGCCCTTAGCTCCAGGCACACTGCAGCTGTTCAAGGCATCCCAAGGGGAGTACAAAAGTGCAACAACATGGCAGCTTTCACAGCTTTTTCCTTGGCACCATCCCTATACCTAGGCTGATTTATCTGCCTAGGGTTAGGGTTAGGGTTCAGCCTAGGGCTTGGATTTCTTTAACCAGGAAGCCCTGAGTTCCAGGCTTACTTCATCTGCCAAAGGCATCCCAAAGGGAGTGCAGAAGTGCCACAACATGGCTGCTTTCACGGCTTTTTCCTTGGCAAGAAGCCTAACACCAGGCTGATTTGCCTTCCAAGGGTTACTGTTATGCTTAGGCCTAGGGCTAGGATTTTTGAAACTAGGAAGCCCTTAGCTCCAGGCACACTGCAGCTGTTCAAGGCATCCCAAGGGGAGTACAAAAGTGCAACAACATGGCAGCTTTCACAGCTTTTTCCTTGGCACCATCCCTATACCTGGGCTGATTTATCTGCCTAGGGTTAGGGTTAGGGTTCAGCCTAGGGCTTGAATTTTTTTTACCAGGAAGCCCTGAGTTCCAGGCTTACTTCATCTGCCAAAGGCATCCCAAAGGGAGTGCAGAAGTGCCACAACATGGCTGCTTTCACGGCTTTTCCCTTAGGAAGAACCCTAATACCCGGCTGATTTACCTTCCTAGGGTTACTGTTAGGCTTAGGCCTAGGACTTTTAAAACCAGGAAGCCCTGGGCTCCAGGCACACTGCAGCTGCAAAAGGCATCCCAAGGAGAGCGCAAAAGTGACGCAACTTGGCTGCCACCACTGATATTTCCATGAGACCATCCCGAACCATAGGCTGATTTTCCTTCCTAGGGTTAAGGTTTGAGTTACGCCTAGGGTAAGGGTTCTATTAACCAGAAAGCCCTGAGTTCCAAGAACACAGCAGCTGCGAAGGACTAGCCAAGAAGAGCGCAAAAGTACCACAACATGCCTGCCTCCACAGCTTTTTCCTTGGGGACATGCCTAATTCCTGGCTGATTTGCCTTTCTCGTCTTAGGGTTGGGGTTCGGCCTAGGGCTAGGATTTTTAAAAGCAGGAAGCCCTGAGTTCCAGGAACACTGGAGCTGTGAAAGGCATCCAAAAGGGAGTGCAAAAGTGCCACAACATGGCTGCTTTCACGGCTTTTTCCTTGGCAAGAAGCCTAACACCAGGCTGATTTACTTTCCCAGGGTTACTGTTAGGCTTAGGCCTAGGGCTAGGATTTTTGAAACTAGGAAGCCCTTAGCTCCAGGCACACAGCAGCTGTTCAAGGCATCCCAAGGGGAGTACAAAAGTGCAACAACATGGCAGCTTTCACAGCTTTTTCCTTGGCAAGAAGCCTAACACCAGGCTGATTTACTTTCCCAGGGTTACTGTTAGGCGTAGGCCTAGGGCTAGGATTTTTGAAACTAGGAAGCCCTTAGCTCCAGGCACACTGCAGCTGTTCAAGGCATCCCAAGGGGAGTACAAAAGTGCAACAACATGGCAGCTTTCACAGCTTTTTCCTTGGCACCATCCCTATACCTGGGCTGATTTATCTGCCTAGGGTTAGGGTTAGGGTTCAGCCTAGGGCTTGGATTTCTTTAACCAGGAAGCCCTGAGTTCCAGGCTTACTTCATCTGCCAAAGGCATCCCAAAGGGAGTGCAGAAGTGCCACAACATGGCTGCTTTCACGGCTTTTTCCTTGGCAAGGAGCCTAACACCAGGCTGATTTGCCTTCCAAGGGTTACTGTTATGCTTAGGCCTAGGGCTAGGATTTTTGAAACTAGGAAGCCCTTAGCTCCAGGCACACAGCAGCTGTTCAAGGCATCCCAAGGGGAGTACAAAAGTGCAACAACATGGCAGCTTTCACAGCTTTTTCCTTGGCACCATCCCTATACCTGGGCTGATTTATCTGCCTAGGGTTAGGGTTAGGGTTCAGCCTAGGGCTTGAATTTTTTTTACCAGGAAGCCCTGAGTTCCAGGCTTACTTCATCTGCCAAAGGCATCCCAAAGGGAGTGCAGAAGTGCCACAACATGGCTGCTTTCACGGCTTTTCCCTTAGGAAGAACCCTAATACCCGGCTGATTTACCTTCCTAGGGTTACTGTTAGGCTTAGGCCTAGGACTTTTAAAACCAGGAAGCCCTGGGCTCCAGGCACACTGCAGCTGCAAAAGGCATCCCAAGGAGAGCGCAAAAGTGACGCAACTTGGCTGCCACCACTGATATTTCCATGAGACCATCCCGAACCATAGGCTGATTTTCCTTCCTAGGGTTAAGGTTTGAGTTACGCCTAGGGTAAGGGTTCTATTAACCAGAAAGCCCTGAGTTCCAAGAACACAGCAGCTGCGAAGGACTAGCCAAGAAGAGCGCAAAAGTACCACAACATGCCTGCCTCCACAGCTTTTTCCTTGGGGACATGCCTAATTCCTGGCTGATTTGCCTTTCTCGTCTTAGGGTTGGGGTTCGGCCTAGGGCTAGGATTTTTAAAAGCAGGAAGCCCTGAGTTCCAGGAACACTGGAGCTGTGAAAGGCATCCAAAAGGGAGTGCAAAAGTGCCACAACATGGCTGCTTTCACGGCTTTTTCCTTGGCAAGAAGCCTAACACCAGGCTGATTTACTTTCCCAGGGTTACTGTTAGGCTTAGGCCTAGGGCTAGGATTTTTGAAACTAGGAAGCCCTTAGCTCCAGGCACACAGCAGCTGTTCAAGGCATCCCAAGGGGAGTACAAAAGTGCAACAACATGGCAGCTTTCACAGCTTTTTCCTTGGCAAGAAGCCTAACACCAGGCTGATTTACTTTCCCAGGGTTACTGTTAGGCGTAGGCCTAGGGCTAGGATTTTTGAAACTAGGAAGCCCTTAGCTCCAGGCACACTGCAGCTGTTCAAGGCATCCCAAGGGGAGTACAAAAGTGCAACAACATGGCAGCTTTCACAGCTTTTTCCTTGGCACCATCCCTATACCTAGGCTGATTTATCTGCCTAGGGTTAGGGTTAGGGTTCAGCCTAGGGCTTGGATTTCTTTAACTAGGAAGCCCTGAGTTCCAGGCTTACTTCATCTGCCAAAGGCATCCCAAAGGGAGTGCAGAAGTGCCACAACATGGCTGCTTTCACGGCTTTTTCCTTGGCAAGAAGCCTAACATCAGGCTGATTTACCTTCCCAGGGTTACTGTTAGGCTTAGGCCTAGGGCTAGGATTTTTGAAACTAGGAAGCCCTTAGCTCCAGGCACACTGCAGCTGTTCAAGGCATCCCAAGGGGAGTACAAAAGTGCAACAACATGGCAGCTTTCACAGCTTTTTCCTTGGCACCATCCCTATACCTAGGCTGATTTATCTGCCTAGGGTTAGGGTTAGGGTTCAGCCTAGGGCTTGAATTTCTTTAACCAGGAAGCCCTGAGTTCCAGGCTTACTTCATCTGCCAAAGGCATCCCAAAGGGAGTGCAGAAGTGCCACAACATGGCTGCTTTCACGGCTTTTCCCTTAGGAAGAACCCTAATACCCGGCTGATTTACCTTCCTAGGGTTACTGTTAGGCTTAGGCCTAGGACTTTTAAAACCAGGAAGCCCTGGGCTCCAGGCACACTGCAGCTGAGAAAGGCATCCCAAGGGGAGCGCAAAAGTGACGCAACTTGGCTGCCACCACTGATATTTCCATGAGACCATCCCGAACCATAGGTTGATTTTCCTTCCTAGGGTTAAGGTTTGAGTTACGCCTAGGGTAAGGGTTCTATTAACCAGAAAGCCCTGAGTTCCAAGAACACAGCAGCTGCGAAGGACTAGCCAAGAAGAGCGCAAAAGTACCACAACATGCCTGCCTCCACAGCTTTTTCCTTGGGGACATGCCTAATTCCTGGCTGATTTGCCTTTCTCGTCTTAGGGTTGGGGTTCGGCCAAGGGCTAGGATTTTTAAAAGCAGGAAGCCCTGAGTTCCAGGCACACTGGAGCTGTGAAAGGCATCCAAAAGGGAGTGCAAAAGTGCCACAACATGGCTGCTTTCACGGCTTTTTCCTTGGCAAGAAGCCTAACACCAGGCTGATTTACTTTCCCAGGGTTACTGTTAGGCTTAGGCCTAGGGCTAGGATTTTTGAAACTAGGAAGCCCTTAGCTCCAGGCACACAGCAGCTGTTCAAGGCATCCCAAGGGGAGTACAAAAGTGCAACAACATGGCAGCTTTCACAGCTTTTTCCTTGGCACCATCCCTATACCTGGGCTGATTTATCTGCCTAGGGTTAGGGTTAGGGTTCAGCCTAGGGCTTGGATTTCTTTAACCAGGAAGCCCTGAGTTCCAGGCTTACTTCATCTGCCAAAGGCATCCCAAAGGGAGTGCAGAAGTGCCACAACATGGCTGCTTTCACGGCTTTTTCCTTGGCAAGAAGCCTAACATCAGGCTGATTTACCTTCCCAGGGTTACTGTTAGGCTTAGGCCTAGGGCTAGGATTTTTGAAACTAGGAAGCCCTTAGCTCCAGGCACACTGCAGCTGTTCAAGGCATCCCAAGGGGAGTACAAAAGTGCAACAACATGGCAGCTTTCACAGCTTTTTCCTTGGCACCATCCCTATACCTAGGCTGATTTATCTGCCTAGGGTTAGGGTTAGGGTTCAGCCTAGGGCTTGGATTTCTTTAACCAGGAAGCCCTGAGTTCCAGGCTTACTTCATCTGCCAAAGGCATCCCAAAGGGAGTGCAGAAGTGCCACAACATGGCTGCTTTCACGGCTTTTCCCTTAGGAAGAACCCTAATACCCGGCTGATTTACCTTCCTAGGGTTACTGTTAGGCTTAGGCCTAGGACTTTTAAAACCAGGAAGCCCTGGGCTCCAGGCACACTGCAGCTGTGAAAGGCATCCCAAGGGGAGCGCAAAAGTGACGCAACTTGGCTGCCACCACTGATATTTCCATGAGACCATCCCGAACCATAGGCTGATTTTCCTTCCTAGGGTTAAGGTTTGAGTTACACCTAGGGTAAGGGTTCTATTAACCAGAAAGCCCTGAGTTCCAAGAACACAGCAGCTGCGAAGGACTAGCCAAGAAGAGCGCAAAAGTACCACAACATGCCTGCCTCCACAGCTTTTTCCTTGGGGACATGCCTAATTCCTGGCTGATTTGCCTTTCTCGTCTTAGGGTTGGGGTTCGGCCTAGGGCTAGGATTTTTAAAAGCAGGAAGCCCTGAGTTCCAGGCACACTGGAGCTGTGAAAGGCATCCAAAAGGGAGTGCAAAAGTGCCACAACATGGCTGCTTTCACGGCTTTTTCCTTGGCAAGAAGCCTAACATCAGGCTGATTTACTTTCCCAGGGTTAATGTTAGGCTTAGGCCTAGGGCTAGGATTTTTGAAACTAGGAAGCCCTGGGCTCCAGGCACACTGCAGCTGTTCAAGGCATCCCAAGGGGAGTACAAAAGTGCAACAACATGGCAGCTTTCACAGCTTTTTCCTTGGCACCATCCCTATACCTAGGCTGATTTATCTGCCTAGGGTTAGGGTTAGGGTTCAGCCTAGGGCTTGGATTTCTTTAACCAGGAAGCCCTGAGTTCCAGGCTTACTTCATCTGCCAAAGGCATCCCAAAGGGAGTGCAGAAGTGCCACAACATGGCTGCTTTCACGGCTTTTCCCTTAGGAAGAACCCTAATACCCGGCTGATTTACCTTCCTAGGGTTACTGTTAGGCTTAGGCCTAGGACTTTTAAAACCAGGAAGCCCTGGGCTCCAGGCACACTGCAGCTGTGAAAGGCATCCCAAGGGGAGCGCAAAAGTGACGCAACTTGGCTGCCACCACTGATATTTCCATGAGACCATCCCGAACCATAGGCTGATTTTCCTTCCTAGGGTTAAGGTTTGAGTTACGCCTAGGGTATGGGTCTATTAACCAGAAAGCCCTGAGTTCCAAGAACACAGCAGCTGCGAAGGACTAGCCAAGAAGAGCGCAAAAGTACCACAACATGCCTGCCTCCACAGCTTTTTCCTTGGGGACATGCCTAATTCCTGGCTGATTTGCCTTTCTCGTCTTAGGGTTGGGGTTCGGCCTAGGGCTAGGATTTTTAAAATCAGGAAGCCCTGAGTTCCAGGCACACTGGAGCTGTGAAAGCCATCCAAAAGGGAGTGCAAAAGTGCCACAACATGGCTGCTTTCACGGCTTTTTCCTTGGCAAGAAGCCTAACACCAGGCTGATTTACTTTCCCAGGGTTACTGTTAGGCTTAGGCCTAGGGCTAGGATTTTTGAAACTAGGAAGCCCTTAGCTCCAGGCACACTGCAGCTGTTCAAGGCATCCCAAGGGGAGTACAAAAGTGCAACAACATGGCAGCTTTCACAGCTTTTTCCTTGGCACCATCCCTATACCTAGGCTGATTTATCTGCCTAGGGTTAGGGTTAGGGTTCAGCCTAGGGCTTGGATTTCTTTAACCAGGAAGCCCTGAGTTCCAGGCTTACTTCATCTGCCAAAGGCATCCCAAAGGGAGTGCAGAAGTGCCACAACATGGCTGCTTTCACGGCTTTTTCCTTGGCAAGAAGCCTAACATCAGGCTGATTTACTTTCCCAGGGTTACTGTTAGGCTTAGGCCTAGGGCTAGGATTTTTGAAACTAGGAAGCCCTTAGCTCCAGGCACACTGCAGCTGTTCAAGGCATCCCAAGGGGAGTACAAAAGTGCAACAACATGGCAGCTTTCACAGCTTTTTCCTTGGCACCATCCCTATACCTGGGCTGATTTATCTGCCTAGGGTTAGGGTTAGGGTTCAGCCTAGGGCTTGAATTTCTTTAACCAGGAAGCCCTGAGTTCCAGGCTTACTTCATCTGCCAAAGGCATCCCAAAGGGAGTGCAGAAGTGCCACAACATGGCTGCTTTCACGGCTTTTCCCTTAGGAAGAACCCTAATACCCGGCTGATTTACCTTCCTAGGGTTACTGTTAGGCTTAGGCCTAGGACTTTTAAAACCAGGAAGCCCTGGGCTCCAGGCACACTGCAGCTGCGAAAGGCATCCCAAGGGGAGCGCAAAAGTGACGCAACTTGGCTGCCACCACTGATATTTCCATGAGACCATCCCGAACCATAGGCTGATTTTCCTTCCTAGGGTTAAGGTTTGAGTTACGCCTAGGGTAAGGGTTCTATTAACCAGAAAGCCCTGAGTTCCAAGAACACAGCAGCTGCGAAGGACTAGCCAAGAAGAGCGCAAAAGTACCACAACATGCCTGCCTCCACCGCTTTTTCCTTGGGGACATGCCTAATTCCTGGCTGATTTGCCTTTCTCGTCATAGGGTTGGGGTTCGGCCTAGGGCTAGGATTTTTAAAAGCAGGAAGCCCTGAGTTCCAGGCACACTGGAGCTGTGAAAGGCATCCAAAAGGGATTGCAAAAGTGCCACAACATGGCTGCTTTCACGGCTTGTTCCTTGGCAAGACGCCTAACACCAGGCTGACTTACCTTCCCAGGGTTACTGTTAGGCTTAGGCCTAGGGCTAGGATTTTTAAAACTAGGAAGCCCTTAGCTCCAGGCACACTGCAGCTGTTCAAGGCATCCCAAGGGGAGTACAAAAGTGCAACAACATGGCAGCTTTCACAGCTTTTTCCTTGGCACCATCCCTATACCTAGGCTGATATATCTGCCTAGGGTTAGGGTTAGGGTTCAGCCTAGGGCTTGAATTTCTTTAACCAGGAAGCCCTGAGTTCCAGGCTTACTTCATGTGCCAAAGGCATCCCAAAGGGAGTGCAGAAGTGCCACAACATGGCTGCTTTCACGGCTTTTCCCTTAGGAAGAGCCCTAATACCCGGCTGATTTACCTTCCTAGGGTTACTGTTAGGCTTAGGCCTAGGACTTTTAAAACCAGGAAGCCCTGGGCTCCAGGCACACTGCAGCTGTGAAAGGCATCCCAAGGGGAGCGCAAAAGTGACGCAACTTGGCTGCCACCACTGATATTTCCATGAGACCATCCCGAACCATAGGTTGATTTTCCTTCCTAGGGTTAAGGTTTGAGTTACGCCTAGGGTAAGGGTTCTATTAACCAGAAAGCCCTGAGTTCCAAGAACACAGCAGCTGCGAAGGACTAGCCAAGAAGAGCGCAAAAGTACCACAACATGCCTGCCTCCACAGCTTTTTCCTTGGGGACATGCCTAATTCCTGGCTGATTTGCCTTTCTCGTCTTAGGGTTGGGGTTCGGCCTAGGGCTAGGATTTTTAAAAGCAGGAAGCCCTGAGTTCCAGGCACACTGGAGCTGTGAAAGGCATCCAAAAGGGAGTGCAAAAGTGCCACAACATGGCTGCTTTCACGGCTTTTTCCTTGGCAAGAAGCCTAACACCAGGCTGATTTGCCTTCCCAGGGTTACTGTTAGGCTTAGGCCTAGGGCTAGGATTTTTAAAACTAGGAAGCCCTGGGCTCCAGGCACACTGCAGCTGTTCAAGGCATCCCAAGGGGAGTACAAAAGTGCAACAACATGGCAGCTTTCACAGCTTTTTCCTTGGCACCATCCCTATACCTAGGCTGATTTATCTGCCTAGGGTTAGGGTTAGGGTTCAGCCTAGGGCTTGAATTTTTTTTAACCAGGAAGCCCTGAGTTCCAGGCTTACTTCATCTGCCAAAGGCATCCCAAAGGGAGTGCAGAAGTGCCACAACATGGCTGCTTTCACGGCTTTTCCCTTAGGAAGAACCCTAATACCCGGCTGATTTACCTTCCTAGGGTTACTGTTAGGCTTAGGCCTAGGACTTTTAAAACCAGGAAGCCCTGGGCTCCAGGCACACTGCAGCTGTGAAAGGCATCCCAAGGGCAGCGCAAAAGTGACGCAACTTGGCTGCCACCACTGATATTTCCATGAGACCATCCCGAACCATAGGATGATTTTCCTTCCTAGGGTTAAGGTTTGAGTTACGCCTAGGGTAAGGGTTCTATTAACCAGAAAGCCCTGAGTTCCAAGAACACAGCAGCTGCGAAGGACTAGCCAAGAAGAGCGCAAAAGTACCACAACATGCCTGCCTCCACAGCTTTTTCCTTGGGGACATGCCTAATTCCTGGCTGATTTGCCTTTCTCGTCTTAGGGTTGGGGTTCGGCCTAGGGCTAGGATTTTTAAAATCAGGAAGCCCTGAGTTCCAGGCACACTGGAGCTGTGAAAGGCATCCAAAAGGGAGTGCAAAAGTGCCACAACATGGCTGCTTTCACGGCTTTTTCCTTGGCAAGAAGCCTAACATCAGGCTGATTTACTTTCCCAGGGTTACTGTTAGGCTTAGGCCTAGGGCTAGGATTTTTGAAACTAGGAAGCCCTTAGCTCCAGGCACACTGCAGCTGTTCAAGGCATCCCAAGGGGAGTACAAAAGTGCAACAACATGGCAGCTTTCACAGCTTTTTCCTTGGCACCATCCCTATACCTAGGCTGATTTATCTGCCTAGGGTTAGGGTTAGGGTTCAGCCTAGGGCTTGGATTTCTTTAACCAGGAAGCCCTGAGTTCCAGGCTTACTTCATCTGCCAAAGGCATCCCAAAGGGAGTGCAGAAGTGCCACAACATGGCTGCTTTCACGGCTTTTCCCTTAGGAAGAACCCTAATACGCGGCTGATTTACCTTCCTAGGGTTACTGTTAGGCTTAGGCCTAGGACTTTTAAAACCAGGAAGCCCTGGGCTCCAGGCACACTGCAGCTGCAAAAGGCATCCCAAGGAGAGCGCAAAAGTGACGCAACTTGGCTGCCACCACTGATATTTCCATGAGACCATCCCGAACCATAGGCTGATTTTCCTTCCTAGGGTTAAGGTTTGAGTTACGCCTAGGGTAAGGGTTCTATTAACTAGAAAGCCCTGAGTTCCAAGAACACAGCAGCTGCGAAGGACTAGCCAAGAAGAGCGCAAAAGTACCACAACATGCCTGCCTCCACAGCTTTTTCCTTGGGGACATGCCTAATTCCTGGCTGATTTGCCTTTCTCGTCTTAGGGTTGGGGTTCGGCCTAGGGCTAGGATTTTTAAAAGCAGGAAGCCCTGAGTTCCAGGCACACTGGAGCTGTGAAAGGCATCCAAAAGGGAGTGCAAAAGTGCCACAACATGGCTGCTTTCACGGCTTTTTCCTTGGCAAGAAGCCTAACACCAGGCTGATTTACTTTCCCAGGGTTACTGTTAGGCTTAGGCCTAGGGCTAGGATTTTTGAAACTAGGAAGCCCTTAGCTCCAGGCACACTGCAGCTGTTCAAGGCATCCCAAGGGGAGTACAAAAGTGCAACAACATGGCAGCTTTCACAGCTTTTTCCTTGGCACCATCCCTATACCTAGGCTGATTTATCTGCCTAGGGTTAGGGTTAGGGTTCAGCCTAGGGCTTGAATTTCTTTAACCAGGAAGCCCTGAGTTCCAGGCTTACTTCATCTGCCAAAGGCATCCCAAAGGGAGTGCAGAAGTGCCACAACATGGCTGCTTTCACGGCTTTTCCCTTAGGAAGAACCCTAATACCCGGCTGATTTACCTTCCTAGGGTTACTGTTAGGCTTAGGCCTAGGACTTTTAAAACCAGGAAGCCCTGGGCTCCAGGCACACTGCAGCTGCAAAAGGCATCCCAAGGGGAGCGCAAAAGTGACGCAACTTGGCTGCCACCACTGATATTTCCATGAGACCATCCCGAACCATAGGTTGATTTTCCTTCCTAGGCTAAAGGTTTGAGTTACGCCTAGGGTAAGGGTCTATTAACCAGAAAGCCCTGAGTTCCAAGAACACAGCAGCTGCGAAGGACTACCCAAGAAGAGCGCAAAAGTACCACAACATGCCTGCCTCCACAGCTTTTTCCTTGGGGACATGCCTAATTCCTGGCTGATTTGCCTTTCTCGTCTTAGGGTTGCGGTTCGGCCTCGGGCCAGGATTTTTAAAAGCAGGAAGCCCTGAGTTCCAGGCACACTGCAGCTGTGAAAGGCATCCAAAAGGGAGTGCAAAAGTGCCACAACATGGCTGCTTTCACGGCTTTTTCCTTGGCAAGAAGCCTAACACCAGGCTGATTTACATTCCCAGGGTTACTGTTAGGCTTAGGCCTAGGGCTAGGATTTTTGAAACTAGGAGGCCCTTAGATCCAGGCACACTGCAGCTGTTCAAGGCATCCCAAGGGGAGTACAAAAGTGCAACAGCATGGCAGCTTTCACAGCTTTTTCCTTGGCAAGAAGCCTAACACCAGGCTGATTTACACTCCCAGGGTTACTGTTAGGCTTAGGCCTAGGGCTAGGATTTTTGAAACTAGGAAGCCCTTAGCTCCAGGCACACTGCAGCTGTTCAAGGCATCCCAAGGGGAGTACAAAAGTGCAACAACATGGCAGCTTTCACAGCTTTTTCCTTGGCACCATCCCTATACCTAGGCTGATTTATCTGCCTAGGGTTAGGGTTAGGGTTCAGCCTAGGGCTTGGATTTCTTTAACCCGGAAGCCCTAAGTTCCAGGCTTACTTCATCTGCCAAAGGCATCCCAAAGGGAGTGCAGAAGTGCCACAACATGGCTGCTTTCACGGCTTTTTCCTTGGCAAGAAGCCTAACATCAGGCTGATTTACTTTCCCAGGGTTACTGTTAGGCTTAGGCCTAGGGCTAGGATTTTTGAAACTAGGAAGCCCTTAGCTCCAGGCACACTGCAGCTGCGAAAGGCATCCCAAGGGGACTACAAAAGTGCAACAACATGGCTGCTTTCACGGCTTTTCCCTTAGGAAGAACCCTAATACCCGGCTGATTTACCTTCCTAGGGTTACTGTTAGGCTTAGGCCTAGGACTTTTAAAACCAGGAAGCCCTGGGCTCCAGGCACACTGCAGCTGCAAAAGGCATCC
The DNA here is from genome assembly GCF_027887145.1 of Ammospiza caudacuta. Taxonomy (NCBI): domain Eukaryota; kingdom Metazoa; phylum Chordata; class Aves; order Passeriformes; family Passerellidae; genus Ammospiza; species Ammospiza caudacuta. The sequence goes on from NW_026682919.1 coordinate 188,998, forward strand.
CAAGGGGAGCGCAAAAGTGACGCAACTTGGCTGCCACCACTGATATTTCCATGAGACCATCCCGAACCATAGGTTGATTTTCCTTCCTAGGGTTAAGGTTTGAGTTACGCCTAGGGTAAGGGTTCTATTAACTAGAAAGCCCTGAGTTCCAAGAACACAGCAGCTGCGAAGGACTAGCCAAGAAGAGCGCAAAAGTACCACAACATGCCTGCCTCCACAGCTTTTTCCTTGGGGACATGCCTAATTCCTGGCTGATTTGCCTTTCTCGTCTTAGGGTTGGGGTTCGGCCTAGGGCTAGGATTTTTAAAATCAGGAAGCCCTGAGTTCCAGGCACACTGGAGCTGTGAAAGGCATCCAAAAGGGAGTGCAAAAGTGCCACAACATGGCTGCTTTCACGGCTTTTTCCTTGGCAAGAAGCCTAACACCAGGCTGATTTGCCTTCCCAGGGTTAATGTTAGGCTTAGGCCTAGGGCTAGGATTTTTGAAACTAGGAAGCCCTTAGCTCCAGGCACACTGCAGCTGTTCAAGGCATCCCAAGGGGAGTACAAAAGTGCAACAACATGGCAGCTTTCACAGCTTTTTCCTTGGCACCATCCCTATACCTAGGCTGATTTATCTGCCTAGGGTTAGGGTTAGGGTTCAGCCTAGGGCTTGAATTTTTTTTAACCAGGAAGCCCTGAGTTCCAGGCTTACTTCATCTGCCAAAGGCATCCCAAAGGGAGTGCAGAAGTGCCACAACATGGCTGCTTTCACGGCTTTTCCCTTAGGAAGAACCCTAATACCCGGCTGATTTACCTTCCTAGGGTTACTGTTAGGCTTAGGCCTAGGACTTTTAAAACCAGGAAGCCCTGGGCTCCAGGCACACTGCAGCTGTGAAAGGCATCCCAAGGGCAGCGCAAAAGTGACGCAACTTGGCTGCCACCACTGATATTTCCATGAGACCATCCCGAACCATAGGATGATTTTCCTTCCTAGGGTTAAGGTTTGAGTTACGCCTAGGGTAAGGGTTCTATTAACCAGAAAGCCCTGAGTTCCAAGAACACAGCAGCTGCGAAGGACTAGCCAAGAAGAGCGCAAAAGTACCACAACATGCCTGCCTCCACAGCTTTTTCCTTGGGGACATGCCTAATTCCTGGCTGATTTGCCTTTCTCGTCTTAGGGTTGGGGTTCGGCCTAGGGCTAGGATTTTTAAAATCAGGAAGCCCTGAGTTCCAGGCACACTGGAGCTGTGAAAGGCATCCAAAAGGGAGTGCAAAAGTGCCACAACATGGCTGCTTTCACGGCTTTTTCCTTGGCAAGAAGCCTAACATCAGGCTGATTTACTTTCCCAGGGTTACTGTTAGGCTTAGGCCTAGGGCTAGGATTTTTGAAACTAGGAAGCCCTTAGCTCCAGGCACACTGCAGCTGTTCAAGGCATCCCAAGGGGAGTACAAAAGTGCAACAACATGGCAGCTTTCACAGCTTTTTACTTGGCACCATCCCTATACCTAGGCTGATTTATCTGCCTAGGGTTAGGGTTAGGGTTCAGCCTAGGGCTTGGATTTCTTTAACCAGGAAGCCCTGAGTTCCAGGCTTACTTCATCTGGCAAAGGCATCCCAAAGGGAGTGCAGAAGTGCCACAACATGGCTGCTTTCACGGCTTTTTCCTTGGCAAGAAGCCTAACATCAGGCTGATTTACCTTCCCAGGGTTACTGTTAGGCTTAGGCCTAGGGCTAGGATTTTTGAAACTAGGAAGCCCTTAGCTCCAGGCACACTGCAGCTGTTCAAGGCATCCCAAGGGGACTACAAAAGTGCAACAACATGGCTGCTTTCACGGCTTTTCCCTTAGGAAGAACCCTAATACCCGGCTGATTTACCTTCCTAGGGTTACTGTTAGGCTTAGGCCTAGGACTTTTAAAACCAGGAAGCCCTGGGCTCCAGGCACACTGCAGCTGTGAAAGGCATCCCAAGGGGAGCGCAAAAGTGACGCAACTTGGCTGCCACCACTGATATTTCCATGAGACCATCCCGAACCATAGGATGATTTTCCTTCCTAGGGTTAAGGTTTGAGTTACGCCTAGGGTAAGGGTTCTATTAACCAGAAAGCCCTGAGTTCCAAGAACACAGCAGCTGCGAAGGACTAGCCAAGAAGAGCGCAAAAGTACCACAACATGCCTGCCTCCACAGCTTTTTCCTTGGGGACATGCCTAATTCCTGGCTGATTTGCCTTTCTCGTCTTAGGGTTGGGGTTCGGCCTAGGGCTAGGATTTTTAAAATCAGGAAGCCCTGAGTTCCAGGCACACTGGAGCTGTGAAAGGCATCCAAAAGGGAGTGCAAAAGTGCCACAACATGGCTGCTTTCACGGCTTTTTCCTTGGCAAGAAGCCTAACATCAGGCTGATTTACTTTCCCAGGGTTACTGTTAGGCTTAGGCCTAGGGCTAGGATTTTTGAAACTAGGAAGCCCTTAGCTCCAGGCACACTGTAGCTGTTCAAGGCATCCCAAGGGGAGTACAAAAGTGCAACAACATGGCAGCTTTCACAGCTTTTTCCTTGGCACCATCCCTATACCTAGGCTGATTTATCTGCCTAGGGTTAGGGTTAGGGTTCAGCCTAGGGCTTGGATTTCTTTAACCAGGAAGCCCTGAGTTCCAGGCTTACTTCATCTGCCAAAGGCATCCCAAAGGGAGTGCAGAAGTGCCACAACATGGCTGCTTTCACGGCTTTTTCCTTGGCAAGAAGCCTAACATCAGGCTGATTTACTTTCCCAGGGTTACTGTTAGGCTTAGGCCTAGGGCTAGGATTTTTGAAACTAGGAAGCCCTTAGCTCCAGGCACACTGCAGCTGTTCAAGGCATCCCAAGGGGAGTACAAAAGTGCAACAACATGGCAGCTTTCACAGCTTTTTCCTTGGCACCATCCCTATACCTGGGCTGATTTATCTGCCTAGGGTTAGGGTTAGGGTTCAGCCTAGGGCTTGAATTTTTTTTACCAGGAAGCCCTGAGTTCCAGGCTTACTTCATCTGCCAAAGGCATCCCAAAGGGAGTGCAGAAGTGCCACAACATGGCTGCTTTCACGGCTTTTCCCTTAGGAAGAACCCTAATACCCGGCTGATTTACCTTCCTAGGGTTACTGTTAGGCTTAGGCCTAGGACTTTTAAAACCAGGAAGCCCTGGGCCCCAGGCACACTGCAGCTGCGAAAGGCATCCCAAGGGGAGCGCAAAAGTGACGCAACTTGGCTGCCACCACTGATATTTCCATGAGACCATCCCGAACCATAAGTTGATTTTCCTTCCTAGGGTTAAGGTTTGAGTTACGCCTAGGGTAAGGGTTCTATTAACCAGAAAGCCCTGAGTTCCAAGAACACAGCAGCTGCGAAGGACTAGCCAAGAAGAGCGCAAAAGTACCACAACATGCCTGCCTCCACAGCTTTTTCCTTGGGGACATGCCTAATTCCTGGCTGATTTGCCTTTCTCATCATAGGGTTGGGGTTCGGCCTAGGGCTAGGATTTTTAAAAGCAGGAAGCCCTGAGTTCCAGGCACACTGGAGCTGTGAAAGGCATCCAAAAGGGATTGCAAAAGTGCCACAACATGGCTGCTTTCACGGCTTTTTCCTTAGCAAGACGCCTAACACCAGGCTGACTTACCTTCCCAGGGTTACTATTAGGCTTAAGCCTAGGGCTACGATTTTTAAAACTAGGAAGCCCTTAGCTCCAGGCACACTGCAGCTGTTCAAGGCATCCCAAGGGGAGTACAAAAGTGCAACAACATGGCAGCTTTCACAGCTTTTTCCTTGGCACCATCCCTATACCTAGGCTGATTTATCTGCCTAGGGTTAGGGTTAGGGTTCAGCCTAGGGCTTGGATTTCTTTAACCAGGAAGCCCTGAGTTCCAGGCTTACTTCATCTGCCAAAGGCATCCCAAAGGGAGTGCAGAAGTGCCACAACATGGCTGCTTTCACGGCTTTTCCCTTAGGAAGAACCCTAATACCCGGCTGATTTACCTTCCTAGGGTTACTGTTAGGCTTAGGCCTAGGACTTTTAAAACCAGGAAGCCCTGGGCTCCAGGCACACTGCAGCTGTGAAAGGCATCCCAAGGGGAGCGCAAAAGTGACGCAACTTGGCTGCCACCACTGATATTTCCATGAGACCATCCCGAACCATAGGTTGATTTTCCTTCCTAGGGTTAAGGTTTGAGTTACGCCTAGGGTAAGGGTTCTATTAACCAGAAAGCCCTGAGTTCCAAGAACACAGCAGCTGCGAAGGACTAGCCAAGAAGAGCGCAAAAGTACCACAACATGCCTGCCTCCACAGCTTTTTCCTTGTGGACATGCCTAATTCCTGGCTGATTTGCCTTTCTCGTCTTAGGGTTGGGGTTCGGCCTAGGGCTAGGATTTTTAAAATCAGGAAGCCCTGAGTTCCAGGCACACTGGAGCTGTGAAAGGCATCCAAAAGGGAGTGCAAAAGTGCCACAACATGGCTGCTTTCACGGCTTTTTCCTTGGCAAGAAGCCTAACATCAGGCTGATTTACTTTCCCAGGGTTACTGTTAGGCTTAGGCCTAGGGCTAGGATTTTTGAAACTAGGAAGCCCTTAGCTCCAGGCACACTGCAGCTGTTCAAGGCATCCCAAGGGGAGTACAAAAGTGCAACAACATGGCAGCTTTCACAGCTTTTTCCTTGGCACCATCCCTATACCTAGGCTGATTTATCTGCCTAGGGTTAGGGTTAGGGTTCAGCCTAGGGCTTGGATTTCTTTAACCAGGAAGCCCTGAGTTCCAGGCTTACTTCATCTGCCAAAGGCATCCCAAAGGGAGTGCAGAAGTGCCACAACATGGCTGCTTTCACGGCTTTTTCCTTGGCAAGAAGCCTAACATCAGGCTGATTTACTTTCCCAGGGTTACTGTTAGGCTTAGGCCTAGGGCTAGGATTTTTGAAACTAGGAAGCCCTTAGCTCCAGGCACACTGCAGCTGTTCAAGGCATCCCAAGGGGAGTACAAAAGTGCAACAACATGGCAGCTTTCACAGCTTTTTCCTTGCACCATCCCTATACCTGGGCTGATTTATCTGCCTAGGGTTAGGGTTAGGGTTCAGCCTAGGGCTTGAATTTTTTTTACCAGGAAGCCCTGAGTTCCAGGCTTACTTCATCTGCCAAAGGCATCCCAAAGGGAGTGCAGAAGTGCCACAACATGGCTGCTTTCACGGCTTTTCCCTTAGGAAGAACCCTAATACCCGGCTGATTTACCTTCCTAGGGTTACTGTTAGGCTTAGGCCTAGGACTTTTAAAACCAGGAAGCCCTGGGCCCCAGGCACACTGCAGCTGCGAAAGGCATCCCAAGGGGAGCGCAAAAGTGACGCAACTTGGCTGCCACCACTGATATTTCCATGAGACCATCCCGAACCATAGGTTGATTTTCCTTCCTAGGGTTAAGGTTTGAGTTACGCCTAGGGTAAGGGTTCTATTAACCAGAAAGCCCTGAGTTCCAAGAACACAGCAGCTGCGAAGGACTAGCCAAGAAGAGCGCAAAAGTACCACAACATGCCTGCCTCCACAGCTTTTTCCTTGGGGACATGCCTAATTCCTGGCTGATTTGCCTTTCTCGTCATAGGGTTGGGGTTCGGCCTAGGGCTAGGATTTTTAAAAGCAGGAAGCCCTGAGTTCCAGGCACACTGGAGCTGTGAAAGGCATCCAAAAGGGATTGCAAAAGTGCCACAACATGGCTGCTTTCACGGCTTTTTCCTTGGCAAGACGCCTAACACCAGGCTGACTTACCTTCCCAGGGTTACTATTAGGCTTAAGCCTAGGGCTACGATTTTTAAAACTAGGAAGCCCTTAGCTCCAGGCACACTGCAGCTGTTCAAGGCATCCCAAGGGGAGTACAAAAGTGCAACAACATGGCAGCTTTCACAGCTTTTTCCTTGGCACCATCCCTATACCTAGGCTGATTTATCTGCCTAGGGTTAGGGTTAGGGTTCAGCCTAGGGCTTGAATTTCTTTAACCAGGAAGCCCTGAGTTCCAGGCTTACTTCATCTGCCAAAGGCATCCCAAAGGGAGTGCAGAAGTGCCACAACATGGCTGCTTTCACGGCTTTTCCCTTAGGAAGATCCCTAATACCCGGCTGATTTACCTTCCTAGGGTTACTGTTAGGCTTAGGCCTAGGACTTTTAAAACCAGGAAGCCCTGGGCTCCAGGCACACTGCAGCTGCAAAAGGCATCCCAAGGGGAGCGCAAAAGTGACGCAACTTGGCTGCCACCACTGATATTTCCATGAGACCATCCCGAACCATAGGTTGATTTTCCTTCCTAGGGTTAAGGTTTGAGTTACGCCTAGGGTAAGGGTCTATTAACCAGAAAGCCCTGAGTTCCAAGAACACAGCAGCTGCGAAGGACTAGCCAAGAAGAGCGCAAAAGTACCACAACATGCCTGCCTCCACAGCTTTTTCCTTGGGGACATGCCTAATTCCTGGCTGATTTGCCTTTCTCGTCTTAGGGTTGAGGTTCGGCCTAGGGCTAGGATTTTTAAAATCAGGAAGCCCTGAGTTCCAGGCACACTGGAGCTGTGAAAGGCATCCAAAAGGGAGTGCAAAAGTGCCACAACATGGCTGCTTTCACGGCTTTTTCCTTGGCAAGAAGCCTAACATCAGGCTGATTTACTTTCCCAGGGTTACTGTTAGGCTTAGGCCTAGGGCTAGGATTTTTGAAACTAGGAAGCCCTTAGCTCCAGGCACACTGCAGCTGTTCAAGGCATCCCAAGGGGAGTACAAAAGTGCAACAACATGGCAGCTTTCACAGCTTTTTCCTTGGCACCATCCCTATACCTAGGCTGATTTATCTGCCTAGGGTTAGGGTTAGGGTTCAGCCTAGGGCTTGGATTTCTTTAACCAGGAAGCCCTGAGTTCCAGGCTTACTTCATCTGCCAAAGGCATCCCAAAGGGAGTGCAGAAGTGCCACAACATGGCTGCTTTCACGGCTTTTCCCTTAGGAAGAACCCTAATACCCGGCTGATTTACCTTCCTAGGGTTACTGTTAGGCTTAGGCCTAGGACTTTTAAAACCAGGAAGCCCTGGGCTCCAGGCACACTGCAGCTGCAAAAGGCATCCCAAGGGGAGCGCAAAAGTGACGCAACTTGGCTGCCACCACTGATATTTCCATGAGACCATCCCGAACCATAGGCTGATTTTCCTTCCTAGGGTTAAGGTTTGAGTTACGCCTAGGGTAAGGGTTCTATTAACCAGAAAGCCCTGAGTTCCAAGAACACAGCAGCTGCGAAGGACTAGCCAAGAAGAGCGCAAAAGTACCACAACATGCCTGCCTCCACAGCTTTTTCCTTGGGGACATGCCTAATTCCTGGCTGATTTGCCTTTCTCGTCTTAGGGTTGGGGTTCGGCCTAGGGCTAGGATTTTTAAAATCAGGAAGCCCTGAGTTCCAGGCACACTGGAGCTGTGAAAGGCATCCAAAAGGGAGTGCAAAAGTGCCACAACATGGCTGCTTTCACGGCTTTTTCCTTGGCAAGAAGCCTAACACCAGGCTGATTTGCCTTCCCAGGGTTACTGTTAGGCTTAGGCGTAGGGCTAGGATTTTTAAAACTAGGAAGCCCTGGGCTCCAGGCACACTGCAGCTGTTCAAGGCATCCCAAGGGGAGTACAAAAGTGCAACAACATGGCAGCTTTCACAGCTTTTTCCTTGGCACCATCCCTATACCTAGGCTGATTTATCTGCCTAGGGTTAGGGTTAGGGTTCAGCCTAGGGCTTGGATTTCTTTAACCAGGAAGCCCTGAGTTCCAGGCTTACTTCATCTGCCAAAGGCATCCCAAAGGGAGTGCAGAAGTGCCACAACATGGCTGCTTTCACGGCTTTTTCCTTGGCAAGAAGCCTAACATCAGGCTGATTTACTTTCCCAGGGTTACTGTTAGGCTTAGGCCTAGGGCTAGGATTTTTGAAACTAGGAAGCCCTTAGCTCCAGGCACACTGCAGCTGTTCAAGGCATCCCAAGGGGAGTACAAAAGTGCAACAACATGGCAGCTTTCACAGCTTTTTCCTTGGCACCATCCCTATACCTGGGCTGATTTATCTGCCTAGGGTTAGGGTTAGGGTTCAGCCTAGGGCTTGAATGTTTTTTACCAGGAAGCCCTGAGTTCCAGGCTTACTTCATCTGCCAAAGGCATCCCAAAGGGAGTGCAGAAGTGCCACAACATGGCTGCTTTCACGGCTTTTCCCTTAGGAAGAACCCTAATACCCGGCTGATTTACCTTCCTAGGGTTACTGTTAGGCTTAGGCCTAGGACTTTTAAAACCAGGAAGCCCTGGGCCCCAGGCACACTGCAGCTGCGAAAGGCATCCCAAGGGGAGCGCAAAAGTGACGCAACTTGGCTGCCACCACTGATATTTCCATGAGACCATCCCGAACCATAGGTTGATTTTCCTTCCTAGGGTTAAGGTTTGAGTTACGCCTAGGGTAAGGGTTCTATTAACCAGAAAGCCCTGAGTTCCAAGAACACAGCAGCTGCGAAGGACTAGCCAAGAAGAGCGCAAAAGTACCACAACATGCCTGCCTCCACAGCTTTTTCCTTGGGGACATGCCTAATTCCTGGCTGATTTGCCTTTCTCGTCTTAGGGTTGAGGTTCGGCCTAGGGCTAGTATTTTTAAAATCAGGAAGCCCTGAGTTCCAGGCACACTGGAGCTGTGAAAGGCATCCAAAAGGGAGTGCAAAAGTGCCACAACATGGCTGCTTTCACGGCTTTTTCCTTGGCAAGAAGCCTAACATCAGGCTGATTTACTTTCCCAGGGTTACTGTTAGGCTTAGGCCTAGGGCTAGGATTTTTGAAACTAGGAAGCCCTTAGCTCCAGGCACACTGCAGCTGTTCAAGGCATCCCAAGGGGAGTACAAAAGTGCAACAACATGGCAGCTTTCACAGCTTTTTCCTTGGCACCATCCCTATACCTAGGCTGATTTATCTGCCTAGGGTTAGGGTTAGGGTTCAGCCTAGGGCTTGGATTTCTTTAACCAGGAAGCCCTGAGTTCCAGGCTTACTTCATCTGCCAAAGGCATCCCAAAGGGAGTGCAGAAGTGCCACAACATGGCTGCTTTCACGGCTTTTCCCTTAGGAAGAACCCTAATACCCGGCTGATTTACCTTCCTAGGGTTACTGTTAGGCTTAGGCCTAGGACTTTTAAAACCAGGAAGCCCTGGGCTCCAGGCACACTGCAGCTGCAAAAGGCATCCCAAGGGGAGCGCAAAAGTGACGCAACTTGGCTGCCACCACTGATATTTCCATGAGACCATCCCGAACCATAGGCTGATTTTCCTTCCTAGGGTTAAGGTTTGAGTTACGCCTAGGGTAAGGGTTCTATTAACCAGAAAGCCCTGAGTTCCAAGAACACAGCAGCTGCGAAGGACTAGCCATGAAGAGCGCAAAAGTACCACAACATGCCTGCCGCCACAGCTTTTTCCTTGGGGACATGCCTAATTCCTGGCTGATTTGCCTTTCTCGTCTTAGGGTTGGGGTTCGGCCTAGGGCTAGGATTTTTAAAATCAGGAAGCCCTGAGTTCCAGGCACACTGGAGCTGTGAAAGGCATCCAAAAGGGAGTGCAAAAGTGCCACAACATGGCTGCTTTCACGGCTTTTTCCTTGGCAAGAAGCCTAACACCAGGCTGATTTGCCTTCCCAGGGTTACTGTTAGGCTTAGGCCTAGGGCTAGGATTTTTAAAACTAGGAAGCCCTGGGCTCCAGGCACACTGCAGCTGTTCAAGGCATCCCAAGGGGAGTACAAAAGTGCAACAACATGGCAGCTTTCACAGCTTTTTCCTTGGCACCATCCCTATACCTATGCTGATTTATCTGCCTAGGGTTAGGGTTAGGGTTCAGCCTAGGGCTTGGATTTCTTTAACCAGGAAGCCCTGAGTTCCAGGCTTACTTCATCTGCCAAAGGCATCCCAAAGGGAGTGCAGAAGTGCCACAACATGGCTGCTTTCACGGCTTTTTCCTTGGCAAGAAGCCTAACATCAGGCTGATTTACTTTCCCAGGGTTACTGTTAGGCTTAGGCCTAGGGCTAGGATTTTTGAAACTAGGAAGCCCTGGGCTCCAGGCACACTGCAGCTCTTCAAGGCATCCCAAGGGGAGTACAAAAGTGCAACAACATGGCAGCTTTCACAGCTTTTTCCTTGGCACCATCCCTATACCTAGGCTGATTTATCTGCCTAGGGTTAGGGTTAGGGTTCAGCCTAGGTCTTGAATTTTTTTAACCAGGAAGCCCTGAGTTCCAGGCTTACTTCATCTGCCAAAGGCATCCCAAAGGGAGTGCAGAAGTGCCACAACATGGCTGCTTTCACGGCTTTTCCCTTAGGAAGAACCCTAATACCCGGCTGATTTACCTTCCTAGGGTTACTGTTAGGCTTAGGCCTAGGACTTTTAAAACCAGGAAGCCCTGGGCTCCAGGCACACTGCAGCTGCAAAAGGCATCCCAAGGGGAGCGCAAAAGTGACGCAACTTGGCTGCCACCACTGATATTTCCATGAGACCATCCCGAACCATAGGCTGATTTTCCTTCCTAGGGTTAAGGTTTGAGTTACGCCTAGGGTAAGGGTTCTATTAACCAGAAAGCCCTGAGTTCCAAGAACACAGCAGCTGCGAAGGACTAGCCAAGAAGAGTGCAAAAGTACCACAACATGCCTGCCTCCACAGCTTTTTCCTTGGGGACATGCCTAATTCCTGGCTGATTTGCCTTTCTCGTCTTAGGGTTGGGGTTCGGCCTAGGGCTAGGATTTTTAAAATCAGGAAGCCCTGAGTTCCAGGCACACTGGAGCTGTGAAAGGCATCCAAAAGGGAGTGCAAAAGTGCCACAACATGGCTGCTTTCACGGCTTTTTCCTTGGCAAGAAGCCTAACACCAGGCTGATTTGCCTTCCCAGGGTTACTGTTAGGCTTAGGCCTAGGGCTAGGATTTTTAAAACTAGGAAGCCCTGGGCTCCAGGCACACTGCAGCTGTTCAAGGCATCCCAAGGGGAGTACAAAAGTGCAACAACATGGCAGCTTTCACAGCTTTTTCCTTGGCACCATCCCTATACCTAGGCTGATTTATCTGCCTAGGGTTAGGGTTAGGGTTCAGCCTAGGGCTTGGATTTCTTTAACCAGGAAGCCCTGAGTTCCAGGCTTACTTCATCTGCCAAAGGCATCCCAAAGGGAGTGCAGAAGTGCCACAACATGGCTGCTTTCACGGCTTTTTCCTTGGCAAGAAGCCTAACATCAGGCTGATTTACTTTCCCAGGGTTACTGTTAGGCTTAGGCCTAGGGCTAGGATTTTTGAAACTAGGAAGCCCTTAGCTCCAGGCACACTGCAGCTGTTCAAGGCATCCCAAGGGGAGTACAATAGTGCAACAACATGGCAGCTTTCACAGCTTTTTCCTTGGCACCATCCCTATACCTGGGCTGATTTATCTGCCTAGGGTTAGGGTTAGGGTTCAGCCTAGGGCTTGAATTTTTTTAACCAGGAAGCCCTGAGTTCCAGGCTTACTTCATCTGCCAAAGGCATCCCAAAGGGAGTGCAGAAGTGCCACAACATGGCTGCTTTCACGGCTTTTCCCTTAGGAAGAACCCTAATACCCGGCTGATTTACCTTCCTAGGGTTACTGTTAGGCTTAGGCCTAGGACTTTTAAAACCAGGAAGCCCTGGGCTCCAGGCACACTGCAGCTGCGAAAGGCATCCAAAGGGGAGCGCAAAAGTGACGCAACTTGGCTGCCACCACTGATATTTCCATGAGACCATCCCGAACCATAGGCTGATTTTCCTTCCTAGGGTTAAGGTTTGAGTTACGCCTAGGGTAAGGGTTCTATTAACCAGAAAGCCCTGAGTTCCAAGAACACAGCAGCTGCGAAGGACTAGCCAAGAAGAGCGCAAAAGTACCACAACATGCCTGCCTCCACAGCTTTTTCCTTGGGGACATGCCTAATTCCTGGCTGATTTGCCTTTCTCGTCATAGGGTTGCGGTTCGGCCTAGGGCTAGGATTTTTAAAAGCAGGAAGCCCTGAGTTCCAGGCACACTGGAGCTGTGAAAGGCATCCAAAAGGGATTGCAAAAGTGCCACAACATGGCTGCTTTCACGGCTTGTTCCTTGGCAAGACGCCTAACACCAGGCTGACTTACCTTCCCAGGGTTACTATTAGGCTTAGGCCTAGGGCTGGGATTTTTAAAACTAGGAAGCCCTTAGCTCCAGGCACACTGCAGCTGTTCAAGGCATCCCAAGGGGAGTACAAAAGTGCAACAACATGGCAGCTTTCACAGCTTTTTCCTTGGCACCATCCCTATACCTAGGCTGATTTATCTGCCTAGGGTTAGGGTTAGGGTTCAGCCTAGGGCTTGGATTTCTTTAACCAGGAAGCCCTGAGTTCCAGGCTTACTTCATCTGCCAAAGGCATCCCAAAGGGAGTGCAGAAGTGCCACAACATGGCTGCTTTCACGGCTTTTCCCTTAGGAAGAACCCTAATACCCGGCTGATTTACCTTCCTAGGGTTACTGTTAGGCTTAGGCCTAGGACTTTTAAAACCAGGAAGCCCTGGGCTCCAGGCACACTGCAGCTGCAAAAGGCATCCCAAGGGGAGCGCAAAAGTGACGCAACTTGGCTGCCACCACTGATATTTCCATGAGACCATCCCGAACCATAGGTTGATTTTCCTTCCTAGGGTTAAGGTTTGAGTTACGCCTAGGGTAAGGGTCTATTAACCAGAAAGCCCTGAGTTCCAAGAACACAGCAGCTGCGAAGGACTAGCCAAGAAGAGCGCAAAAGTACCACAACATGCCTGCCTCCACAGCTTTTTCCTTGGGGACATGCCTAATTCCTGGCTGATTTGCCTTTCTCGTCTTAGGGTTGCGGTTCGGCCTAGGGCTAGGATTTTTAAAAGCAGGAAGCCCTGAGTTCCAGGCACACTGGAGCTGTGAAAGGCATCCAAAAGGGAGTGCAAAAGTGCCACAACATGGCTGCTTTCACGGCTTTTTCCTTGGCAAGAAGCCTAACACCAGGCTGATTTACCTTCCCAGGGTTACTGTTAGGCTTAGGCCTAGGGCTAGGATTTTTGAAACTAGGAGGCCCTTAGCTCCAGGCACACTGCAGCTGTTCAAGGCATCCCAAGGGGAGTACAAAAGTGCAACAACATGGCAGCTTTCCCAGGTTTTTCCTTGGCAAGAAGCCTAACACCAGGCTGATTTACTTTCCCAGGGTTACTGTTAGGCTTAGGCCTAGGGCTAGGATTTTTGAAACTAGGAAGCCCTTAGCTCCAGGCACACTGCAGCTGTTCAAGGCATCCCAAGGGGAGTACAAAAGTGCAACAACATGGCAGCTTTCACAGCTTTTTCCTTGGCACCATCCCTATACCTAGGCTGATTTATCTGCCTAGGGTTAGGGTTAGGGTTCAGCCTAGGGCTTGGATTTCTTTAACCAGGAAGCCCTGAGTTCCAGGCTTACTTCATCTGCCAAAGGCATCCCAAAGGGAGTGCAGAAGTGCCACAACATGGCTGCTTTCACGGCTTTTTCCTTGGCAAGAAGCCTAACATCAGGCTGATTTACCTTCCCAGGGTTACTGTTAGGCTTAGGCCTAGGGCTAGGATTTTTGAAACTAGGAAGCCCTTAGCTCCAGGCACACTGCAGCTGTTCAAGGCATCCCAAGGGGACTACAAAAGTGCAACAACATGGCTGCTTTCACGGCTTTTCCCTTAGGAAGAACCCTAATACCCGGCTGATTTACCTTCCTAGGGTTACTGTTAGGCTTAGGCCTAGGACTTTTAAAACCAGGAAGCCCTGGGCTCCAGGCACACTGCAGCTGCGAAAGGCATCCCAAGGAGAGCGCAAAAGTGACGCAACTTGGCTGCCACCACTGATATTTCCATGAGACCATCCCGAACCATAGGTTGATTTTCCTTCCTAGGGTTAAGGTTTGAGTTACGCCTAGGGTAAGGGTTCTATTAACCAGAAAGCCCTGAGTTCCAAGAACACAGCAGCTGCGAAGGACTAGCCAAGAAGAGCGCAAAAGTACCACAACATGCCTGCCTCCACAGCTTTTTCCTTGGGGACATGCCTAATTCCTGGCTGATTTGCCTTTCTCGTCTTAGGGTTGCGGTTCGGCCTAGGGCTAGGATTTTTAAAAGCAGGAAGCCCTGAGTTCCAGGCACACTGGAGCTGTGAAAGGCATCCAAAAGGGAGTGCAAAAGTGCCACAACATGGCTGCTTTCACGGCTTTTTCCTTGGCAAGAAGCCTAACACCAGGCTGATTTGCCTTCCCAGGGTTACTGTTAGGCTTAGGCCTAGGGCTAGGATTTTTAAAACTAGGAAGCCCTGGGCTCCAGGCACACTGCAGCTGTTCAAGGCATCCCAAGGGGAGTACAAAAGTGCAACAACATGGCAGCTTTCACAGCTTTTTCCTTGGCACCATCCCTATACCTAGGCTGATTTATCTGCCTAGGGTTAGGGTTAGGGTTCAGCCTAGGGCTTGAATTTTTTTTAACCAGGAAGCCCTGAGTTCCAGGCTTACTTCATCTGCCAAAGGCATCCCAAAGGGAGTGCAGAAGTGCCACAACATGGCTGCTTTCACGGCTTTTCCCTTAGGAAGAACCCTAATACCCGGCTGATTTACCTTCCTAGGGTTACTGTTAGGCTTAGGCCTAGGACTTTTAAAACCAGGAAGCCCTGGGCTCCAGGCACACTGCAGCTGCAAAAGGCATCCCAAGGGGAGCGCAAAAGTGACGCAACTTGGCTGCCACCACTGATATTTCCATGAGACCATCCCGAACCATAGGCTGATTTTCCTTCCTAGGGTTAAGGTTTGAGTTACGCCTAGGGTAAGGGTTCTATTAACCAGAAAGCCCTGAGTTCCAAGAACACAGCAGCTGCGAAGGACTAGCCAAGAAGAGCGCAAAAGTACCACAACATGCCTGCCTCCACAGCTTTTTCCTTGGGGACATGCCTAATTCCTGGCTGATTTGCCTTTCTCGTCTTAGGGTTGGGGTTCGGCCTAGGGCTAGGATTTTTAAAATCAGGAAGCCCTGAGTTCCAGGCACACTGGAGCTGTGAAAGGCATCCAAAAGGGAGTGCAAAAGTGCCACAACATGGCTGCTTTCACGGCTTTTTCCTTGGCAAGAAGCCTAACATCAGGCTGATTTACTTTCCCAGGGTTACTGTTAGGCTTAGGCCTAGGGCTAGGATTTTTGAAACTAGGAAGCCCTTAGCTCCAGGCACACTGCAGCTGTTCAAGGCATCCCAAGGGGAGTACAAAAGTGCAACAACATGGCAGCTTTCACAGCTTTTTCCTTGGCACCATCCCTATACCTAGGCTGATTTATCTGCCTAGGGTTAGGGTTAGGGTTCAGCCTAGGGCTTGGATTTCTTTAACCAGGAAGCCCTGAGTTCCAGGCTTACTTCATCTGCCAAAGGCATCCCAAAGGGAGTGCAGAAGTGCCACAACATGGCTGCTTTCACGGCTTTTCCCTTAGGAAGAACCCTAATACCCGGCTGATTTACCTTCCTAGGGTTACTGTTAGGCTTAGGCCTAGGACTTTTAAAACCAGGAAGCCCTGGGCTCCAGGCACACTGCAGCTGCAAAAGGCATCCCAAGGGGAGCGCAAAAGTGACGCAACTTGGCTGCCACCACTGATATTTCCATGAGACCATCCCGAACCATAGGCTGATTTTCCTTCCTAGGGTTAAGGTTTGAGTTACGCCTAGGGTAAGGGTTCTATTAACCAGAAAGCCCTGAGTTCCAAGAACACAGCAGCTGCGAAGGACTAGCCAAGAAGAGCGCAAAAGTACCACAACATGCCTGCCTCCACAGCTTTTTCCTTGGGGACATGCCTAATTCCTGGCTGATTTGCCTTTCTCGTCTTAGGGTTGGGGTTCGGCCTAGGGCTAGGATTTTTAAAATCAGGAAGCCCTGAGTTCCAGGCACACTGGAGCTGTGAAAGGCATCCAAAAGGGAGTGCAAAAGTGCCACAACATGGCTGTTTCACGGCTTTTTCCTTGGCAAGAAGCCTAACATCAGGCTGATTTACTTTCCCAGGGTTACTGTTAGGCTTAGGCCTAGGGCTAGGATTTTTAAAACTAGGAAGCCCTTAGCTCCAGGCACACTGCAGCTGTTCAAGGCATCCCAAGGGGAGTACAAAAGTGCAACAACATGGCAGCTTTCACAGCTTTTTCCTTGGCACCATCCCTATACCTAGGCTGATTTATCTGCCTAGGGTTAGGGTTAGGGTTCAGCCTAGGGCTTGGATTTCTTTAACCAGGAAGCCCTGAGTTCCAGGCTTACTTCATCTGCCAAAGGCATCCCAAAGGGAGTGCAGAAGTGCCACAACATGGCTGCTTTCACGGCTTTTCCCTTAGGAAGAACCCTAATACCCGGCTGATTTACCTTCCTAGGGTTACTGTTAGGCTTAGGACTAGGACTTTTAAAACCAGGAAGCCCTGGGCTCCAGGCACACTGCAGCTGCGAAAGGCATCCCAAGGGGAGCGCAAAAGTGACGCAACTTGGCTGCCACCACTGATATTTCCATGAGACCATTCCTAACCATAGGTTGATTTTCCTTCCTAGGGTTAAGGTTTGAGTTACGCCTAGGGTAAGGGCTCTATTAACCAGAAAGCCCTGAGTTCCAAGAACACAGCAGCTGCGAAGGACTAGCCAAGAAGAGCGCAAAAGTACCACAACATGCCTGCCTCCACAGCTTTTTCCTTGGGGACATGCCTAATTCCTGGCTGATTTGCCTTTCTCGTCTTAGGGTTGGGGTTCGGCCTAGGGCTAGGATTTTTAAAATCAGGAAGCCCTGAGTTCCAGGCACACTGGAGCTGTGAAAGGCATCCAAAAGGGAGTGCAAAAGTGCCACAACATGGCTGCTTTCACGGCTTTTTCCTTGGCAAGAAGCCTAACACCAGGCTGACATACTTTCCCAGGGTTACTGTTAGGCTTAGGCCTAGGGCTAGGATTTTTGAAACTAGGAAGCCCTGGGCTCCAGGCACACTGCAGCTGTTCAAGGCATCCCAAGGGGAGTACAAAAGTGCAACAACATGGCAGCTTTCACAGCTTTTTCCTTGGCACCATCCCTATACCTAGGCTGATTTATCTGCCTAGGGTTAGGGTTAGGGTTCAGCCTAGGGCTTGGATTTCTTTAACCAGGAAGCCCTGAGTTCCAGGCTTACTTCATCTGCCAAAGGCATCCCAAAGGGAGTGCAGAAGTGCCACAACATGGCTGACAACATGGCTGCTTTTCACGGCTTTTCCCTTAGGAAGAACCCTAATACCCGGCTGATTTACCTTCCTAGGGTTACTGTTAGGCTTAGGCCTAGGACTTTTAAAACCAGGAAGCCCTGGGCTCCAGGCACACTGCAGCTGCGAAAGGCATCCCAAGGGGAGCGCAAAAGTGACGCAACTTGGCTGCCACCACTGATATTTCCATGAGACCATCCCGAACCATAGGCTGATTTTCCTTCCTAGGGTTAAGGTTTGAGTTACGCCTAGGGTAAGGGTCTATTAACCAGAAAGCCCTGAGTTCCAAGAACACAGCAGCTGCGAAGGACTAGCCAAGAAGAGCGCAAAAGTACCACAACATGCCTGCCTCCACAGCTTTTTCCTTGGGGACATGCCTAATTCCTGGCTGATTTGCCTTTCTCGTCTTAGGGTTGGGGTTCGGCCTAGGGCTAGGATTTTTAAAATCAGGAAGCCCTGAGTTCCAGGCACACTGGAGCTGTGAAAGGCATCCAAAAGGGAGTGCAAAAGTGCCACAACATGGCTGCTTTCACGGCTTTTTCCTTGGCAAGAAACCTAACATCAGGCTGATTTACTTTCCCAGGGTTACTGTTAGGCTTAGGCCTAGGGCTAGGATTTTTGAAACTAGGAAGCCCTGGGCTCCAGGCACACTGCAGCTGTTCAAGGCATCCCAAGGGGAGTACAAAAGTGCAACAACATGGCAGCTTTCACAGCTTTTTCCTTGGCACCATCCCTATACCTAGGCTGATTTATCTGCCTAGGGTTAGGGTTAGGGTTCAGCCTAGGGCTTGGATTTCTTTAACCAGGAAGCCCTGAGTTCCAGGCTTACTTCATCTGCCAAAGGCATCCCAAAGGGAGTGCAGAAGTGCCACAACATGGCTGCTTTCACGGCTTTTCCCTTAGGAAGAACCCTAATACCCGGCTGATTTACCTTCCTAGGGTTACTGTTAGGCTTAGGCCTAGGACTTTTAAAACCAGGAAGCCCTGGGCTCCAGGCACACTGCAGCTGCAAAAGGCATCCCAAGGGGAGCGCAAAAGTGACGCAACTTGGCTGCCACCACTGATATTTCCATGAGACCATCCCGAACCATAGGCTGATTTTCCTTCCTAGGGTTAAGGTTTGAGTTACGCCTAGGGTAAGGGTTCTATTAACCAGAAAGCCCTGAGTTCCAAGAACACAGCAGCTGCGAAGGACTAGCCAAGAAGAGCGCAAAAGTACCACAACATGCCTGCCTCCACAGCTTTTTCCTTGGGGACATGCCTAATTCCTGGCTGATTTGCCTTTCTCGTCTTAGGGTTGGGGTTCGGCCTAGGGCTAGGATTTTTAAAAGCAGGAAGCCCTGAGTTCCAGGCACACTGGAGCTGTGAAAGGCATCCAAAAGGGAGTGCAAAAGTGCCACAACATGGCTGCTTTCACGGCTTTTTCCTTGGCAAGAAGCCTAACACCAGGCTGACATACTTTCCCAGGGTTACTGTTAGGCTTAGGCCTAGGGCTAGGATTTTTGAAACTAGGAAGCCCTGGGCTCCAGGCACACTGCAGCTGTTCAAGGCATCCCAAGGGGAGTACAAAAGTGCAACAACATGGCAGCTTTCACAGCTTTTTCCTTGGCACCATCCCTATACCTAGGCTGATTTATCTGCCTAGGGTTAGGGTTAGGGTTCAGCCTAGGGCTTGGATTTCTTTAACCAGGAAGCCCTGAGTTCCAGGCTTACTTCATCTGCCAAAGGCATCCCAAAGGGAGTGCAGAAGTGCCACAACATGGCTGCTTTCACGGCTTTTCCCTTAGGAAGAACCCTAATACCCGGCTGATTTACCTTCCTAGGGTTACTGTTAGGCTTAGGCCTAGGACTTTTAAAACCAGGAAGCCCTGGGCTCCAGGCACACTGCAGCTGCGAAAGGCATCCCAAGGGGAGCGCAAAAGTGACGCAACTTGGCTGCCACCACTGATATTTCCATGAGACCATCCCGAACCATAGGCTGATTTTCCTTCCTAGGGTTAAGGTTTGAGTTACGCCTAGGGTAAGGGTCTATTAACCCTATTAACCAGAAAGCCCTGAGTTCCAAGAACACAGCAGCTGCGAAGGACTACCAAGAAGAGCGCAAAAGTACCACAACATGCCTGCCTCCACAGCTTTTTCCTTGGGGACATGCCTAATTCCTGGCTGATTTGCCTTTCTCGTCTTAGGGTTGGGGTTCGGCCTAGGGCTAGGATTTTTAAAATCAGGAAGCCCTGAGTTCCAGGCACACTGGAGCTGTGAAAGGCATCCAAAAGGGAGTGCAAAAGTGCCACAACATGGCTGCTTTCACGGCTTTTTCCTTGGCAAGAAACCTAACATCAGGCTGATTTACTTTCCCAGGGTTACTGTTAGGCTTAGGCCTAGGGCTAGGATTTTTGAAACTAGGAAGCCCTGGGCTCCAGGCACACTGCAGCTGTTCAAGGCATCCCAAGGGGAGTACAAAAGTGCAACAACATGGCAGCTTTCACAGCTTTTTCCTTGGCACCATCCCTATACCTAGGCTGATTTATCTGCCTAGGGTTAGGGTTAGGGTTCAGCCTAGGGCTTGGATTTCTTTAACCAGGAAGCCCTGAGTTCCAGGCTTACTTCATCTGCCAAAGGCATCCCAAAGGGAGTGCAGAAGTGCCACAACATGGCTGCTTTCACGGCTTTTCCCTTAGGAAGAACCCTAATACCCAGCTGATTTACCTTCCTAGGGTTACTGTTAGGCTTAGGCCTAGGACTTTTAAAACCAGGAAGCCCTGGGCTCCAGGCACACTGCAGCTGCAAAAGGCATCCCAAGGGAGCGCAAAAGTGACGCAACTTGGCTGCCACCACTGATATTTCCATGAGACCATCCCGAACCATAGGCTGATTTTCCTTCCTAGGGTTAAGGTTTGAGTTACGTCTAGGGTAAGGGTTCTATTAACCAGAAAGCCCTGAGTTCCAAGAACACAGCAGCTGCGAAGGACTAGCCAAGAAGAGCGCAAAAGTACCACAACATGCCTGCCTCCACAGCTTTTCCTTGGGGACATGCCTAATTCCTGGCTGATTTGCCTTTCTCGTCTTAGGGTTGGGGTTCGGCCTAGGGCTAGGATTTTTAAAAGCAGGAAGCCCTGAGTTCCAGGCACACTGGAGCTGTGAAAGGCATCCAAAAGGGAGTGCAAAAGTGCCACAACATGTCTGTTTCACGGCTTTTTCCTTGGCAAGAAGCCTAACATCAGGCTGATTTACTTTCCCAGGGTTACTGTTAGGCTTAGGCCTAGGGCTAGGATTTTTGAAACTAGGAAGCCCTTAGCTCCAGGCACACTGCAGCTGTTCAAGGCATCCCAAGGGGAGTACAAAAGTGCAACAACATGGCAGCTTTCACAGCTTTTTCCTTGGCACCATCCCTATACCTAGGCTGATTTATCTGCCTAGGGTTAGGGTTAGGGTTCAGCCTAGGGCTTGAATTTTTTTTAACCAGGAAGCCCTGAGTTCCAGGCTTACTTCATCTGCCAAAGGCATCCAAAGGGAGTGCAGAAGTGCCACAACATGGCTGCTTTCACGGCTTTTCCCTTAGGAAGAACCCTAATACCCGGCTGATTTACCTTCCTAGGGTTACTGTTAGGCTTAGGCCTAGGACTTTTAAAACCAGGAAGCCCTGGGCTCCAGGCACACTGCAGCTGCAAAAGGCATCCCAAGGGGAGCGCAAAAGTGACGCAACTTGGCTGCCACCACTGATATTTCCATGAGACCATCCCGAACCATAGGCTGATTTTCCTTCCTAGGGTTAAGGTTTGAGTTACGCCTAGGGTAAGGGTTCTATTAACCAGAAAGCCCTGAGTTCCAAGAACACAGCAGCTGCGAAGGACTAGCCAAGAAGAGCGCAAAAGTACCACAACATGCCTGCCTCCACAGCTTTTTCCTTGGGGACATGCCTAATTCCTGGCTGATTTGCCTTTCTCGTCTTAGGGTTGGGGTTCGGCCTAGGGCTAGGATTTTTAAAATCAGGAAGCCCTGAGTTCCAGGCACACTGCAGCTGTGAAAGGCATCCAAAAGGGAGTGCAGAAGTGCCACAACATGGCTGCTTTCACGGCTTTTTCCTTGGCAAGAAACCTAACATCAGGCTGATTTACTTTCCCAGGGTTACTGTTAGGCTTAGGCCTATAGGATTTTTGAAACTAGGAAGCCCTGGGCTCCAGGCACACTGCAGCTGTTCAAGGCATCCCAAGGGGAGTACAAAAGTGCAACAACATGGCAGCTTTCACAGCTTTTTCCTTGGCACCATCCCTATACCTAGGCTGATTTATCTGCCTAGGGTTAGGGTTAGGGTTCAGCCTAGGGCTTGGATTTCTTTAACCAGGAAGCCCTGAGTTCCAGGCTTACTTCATCTGCCAAAGGCATCCCAAAGGGAGTGCAGAAGTGCCACAACATGGCTGCTTTCACGGCTTTTCCCTTAGGAAGAACCCTAATACCCGGCTGATTTACCTTCCTAGGGTTACTGTTAGGCTTAGGCCTAGGACTTTTAAAACCAGGAAGCCCTGGGCTCCAGGCACACTGCAGCTGCGAAAGGCATCCCAAGGGGAGCGCAAAAGTGACGCAACTTGGCTGCCACCACTGATATTTCCATGAGACCATCCCGAACCATAGGCTGATTTTCCTTCCTAGGGTTAAGGTTTGAGTTACGCCTAGGGTAAGGGTTCTATTAACCAGAAAGCCCTGAGTTCCAAGAACACAGCAGCTGCGAAGGACTAGCCAAGAAGAGCGCAAAAGTACCACAACATGCCTGCCTCCACAGCTTTTTCCTTGGGGAC
This sequence comes from Ammospiza caudacuta, assembly GCF_027887145.1. Lineage (NCBI taxonomy): Eukaryota > Metazoa > Chordata > Aves > Passeriformes > Passerellidae > Ammospiza > Ammospiza caudacuta. The sequence goes on from NW_026682919.1 coordinate 211,006, forward strand.
ATGCCTAATTCCTGGCTGATTTGCCTTTCTCGTCATAGGGTTGGGGTTCGGCCTAGGGCTAGGATTTTTAAAAGCAGGAAGCCCTGAGTTCCAGGCACACTGGAGCTGTGAAAGGCATCCAAAAGGGAGTGCAAAAGTGCCACAACATGGCTGCTTTCACGGCTTTTTCCTTGGCAAGAAGCCTAACACCAGGCTGATTTACCTTCCCAGGGTTACTGTTAGGCTTAGGCCTAGGGCTAGGATTTTTGAAACTAGGAAGCCCTTAGCTCCAGGCACACTGCAGCTGTTCAAGGCATCCCAAGGGGAGTACAAAAGTGCAACAACATGGCAGCTTTCACAGCTTTTTCCTTGGCACCATCCCTATACCTGGGCTGATTTATCTGCCTAGGGTTAGGGTTAGGGTTCAGCCTAGGGCTTGGATTTCTTTAACCAGGAAGCCCTGAGTTCCAGGCTTACTTCATCTGCCAAAGGCATCCCAAAGGGAGTGCAGAAGTGCCACAACATGGCTGCTTTCACGGCTTTTTCCTTGGCAAGAAACCTAACATCAGGCTGATTTACCTTCCCAGGGTTACTGTTAGGCTTAGGCCTAGGGCTAGGATTTTTGAAACTAGGAAGCCCTTAGCTCCAGGCACACTGCAGCTGTTCAAGGCATCCCAAGGGGAGTACAAAAGTGCAACAACATGGCAGCTTTCACAGCTTTTTCCTTGGCACCATCCCTATACCTAGGCTGATTTATCTGCCTAGGGTTAGGGTTAGGGTTCAGCCTAGGGCTTGAATTTTTTTAACCAGGAAGCCCTGAGTTCCAGGCTTACTTCATCTGCCAAAGGCATCCCAAAGGGAGTGCAGAAGTGCCACAACATGGCTGCTTTCACGGCTTTTCCCTTAGGAAGAACCCTAATACCCGGCTGATTTACCTTCCTAGGGTTACTGTTAGGCTTAGGCCTAGGACTTTTAAAACCAGGAAGCCCTGGGCTCCAGGCACACTGCAGCTGCGAAAGGCATCCCAAGGGGAGCGCAAAAGTGACGCAACTTGGCTGCCACCACTGATATTTCCATGAGACCATCCCGAACCATAGGTTGATTTTCCTTCCTAGGGTTAAGGTTTGAGTTACGCCTAGGGTAAGGGTTCTATTAACCAGAAAGCCCTGAGTTCCAAGAACACAGCAGCTGCGAAGGACTAGCCAAGAAGAGCGCAAAAGTACCACAACATGCCTGCCTCAACAGCTTTTTCCCTGTGGACATGCCTAATTCCTGGCTGATTTGCCTTTCTCGTCATAGGGTTGGGGTTCGGCCTAGGGCTAGGATTTTTAAAATCAGGAAGCCCTGAGTTCCAGGCACACTGGAGCTGTGAAAGGCATCCAAAAGGGAGTGCAAAAGTGCCACAACATGGCTGCTTTCACGGCTTTTTCCTTGGCAAGACGCCTAACACCAGGCTGATTTACCTTCCCAGGGTTACTGTTAGGCTTAGGCCTAGGGCTAGGATTTTTAAAACTAGGAAGCCCTTAGCTCCAGGCACACTGCAGCTGTTCAAGGCATCCCAAGGGGAGTACAAAAGTGCAACAACATGGCAGCTTTCACAGCTTTTTCCTTGGCACCATCCCTATACCTAGGCTGATTTATCTGCCTAGGGTTAGGGTTAGGGTTCAGCCTAGGGCTTGAATTTCTTTAACCAGGAAGCCCTGAGTTCCAGGCTTACTTCATCTGCCAAAGGCATCCCAAAGGGAGTGCAGAAGTGCCACAACATGGCTGCTTTCACGGCTTTTCCCTTAGGAAGAACCCTAATACCCGGCTGATTTACCTTCCTAGGGTTACTGTTAGGCTTAGGCCTAGGGCTAGGATTTTTGAAACTAGGAAGCCCTTAGCTCCAGGCACACTGCAGCTGTTCAAGGCATCCCAAGGGGAGTACAAAAGTGCAACAACATGGCAGCTTTCACAGCTTTTTCCTTGGCACCATCCCTATACCTAGGCTGATTTATCTGCCTAGGGTTAGGGTTAGGGTTCAGCCTAGGGCTTGGATTTTTTTAACCAGGAAGCCCTGAGTTCCAGGCTTACTTCATCTGCCAAAGGCATCCCAAAGGGAGTGCAAAAGTGCCACAACATGGCTGCTTTCACGGCTTTTTCCTTGGCAAGAAGCCTAACATCAGGCTGATTTACCTTCCCAGGGTTACTGTTAGGCTTAGGCCTAGGGCTAGGATTTTTGAAACTAGGAAGCCCTTAGCTCCAGGCACACTGCAGCTGTTCAAGGCATCCCAAGGGGACTACAAAAGTGCAACAACATGGCTGCTTTCACGGCTTTTCCCTTAGGAAGAACCCTAATACCCGGCTGATTTACCTTCCTAGGGTTACTGTTAGGCTTAGGCCTAGGACTTTTAAAACCAGGAAGCCCTGGGCTCCAGGCACACTGCAGCTGCGAAAGGCATCCCAAGGGGAGCGCAAAAGTGACGCAACTTGGCTGCCACCACTGATATTTCCATGAGACCATCCCGAACCATAGGTTGATTTTCCTTCCTAGGGTTAAGGTTTGAGTTACGCCTAGGGTAAGGGTTCTATTAACCAGAAAGCCCTGAGTTCCAAGAACACAGCAGCTGCGAAGGACTAGCCAAGAAGAGCGCAAAAGTACCACAACATGCCTGCCTCCACAGCTTTTTCCTTGGGGACATGCCTAATTCCTGGCTGATTTGCCTTTCTCGTCTTAGGGTTGGGGTTCGGCCTAGGGCTAGGATTTTTAAAAGCAGGAAGCCCTGAGTTCCAGGCACACTGGAGCTGTGAAAGGCATCCAAAAGGGAGTGCAAAAGTGCCACAACATGGCTGCTTTCACGGCTTTTTCCTTGGCAAGAAGCCTAACACCAGGCTGATTTACCTTCCCAGGGTTACTGTTAGGCTTAGGCCTAGGGCTAGGATTTTTAAAACTAGGAAGCCCTGGGCTCCAGGCACACTGCAGCTGTTCAAGGCATCCCAAGGGGAGTACAAAAGTGCAACAACATGGCAGCTTTCACAGCTTTTTCCTTGGCACCATCCCTATACCTAGGCTGATTTATCTGCCTAGGGTTAGGGTTAGGGTTCAGCCTAGGGCTAGAATTTTTTTTAACCAGGAAGCCCTGAGTTCCAGGCTTACTTCATCTGCCAAAGGCATCCCAAAGGGAGTGCAGAAGTGCCACAACATGGCTGCTTTCACGGCTTTTCCCTTAGGAAGAACCCTAATACCCGGCTGATTTACCTTCCTAGGGTTACTGTTAGGCTTAGGCCTAGGACTTTTAAAACCAGGAAGCCCTGGGCTCCAGGCACACTGCAGCTGCGAAAGGCATCCCAAGGGGAGCGCAAAAGTGACGCAACTTGGCTGCCACCACTGATATTTCCATGAGACCATCCCGAACCATAGGTTGATTTTCCTTCCTAGGGTTAAGGTTTGAGTTACGCCTAGGGTAAGGGCTCTATTAACCAGAAAGCCCTGAGTTCCAAGAACACAGCAGCTGCGAAGGACTAGCCAAGAAGAGCGCAAAAGTACCACAACATGCCTGCCTCCACAGCTTTTTCCCTGTGGACATGCCTAATTCCTGGCTGATTTGCCTTTCTCGTCATAGGGTTGGGGTTCGGCCTAGGGCTAGGATTTTTAAAATCAGGAAGCCCTGAGTTCCAGGCACACTGGAGCTGTGAAAGGCATCCAAAAGGGAGTGCAAAAGTGCCACAACATGGCTGCTTTCACGGCTTTTTCCTTGGCAAGACGCCTAACACCAGGCTGATTTACCTTCCCAGGGTTACTGTTAGGCTTAGGCCTAGGGCTAGGATTTTTAAAACTAGGAAGCCCTTAGCTCCAGGCACACTGCAGCTGTTCAAGGCATCCCAAGGGGAGTACAAAAGTGCAACAACATGGCAGCTTTCACAGCTTTTTCCTTGGCACCATCCCTATACCTAGGCTGATTTATCTGCCTAGGGTTAGGGTTAGGGTTCAGCCTAGGGCTTGGATTTCTTTAACCAGGAAGCCCTGAGTTCCAGGCTTACTTCATCTGCCAAAGGCATCCCAAAGGGAGTGCAGAAGTGCCACAACATGGCTGCTTTCACGGCTTTTCCCTTAGGAAGAACCCTAATACCCGGCTGATTTACCTTCCTAGGGTTACTGTTAGGCTTAGGCCTAGGGCTAGGATTTTTGAAACTAGGAAGCCCTTAGCTCCAGGCACACTGCAGCTGTTCAAGGCATCCCAAGGGGAGTACAAAAGTGCAACAACATGGCAGCTTTCACAGCTTTTTCCTTGGCACCATCCCTATACCTAGGCTGATTTATCTGCCTAGGGTTAGGGTTAGGGTTCAGCCTAGGGCTTGGATTTTTTTAACCAGGAAGCCCTGAGTTCCAGGCTTACTTCATCTGCCAAAGGCATCCCAAAGGGAGTGCAAAAGTGCCACAACATGGCTGCTTTCACGGCTTTTTCCTTGGCAAGAAGCCTAACATCAGGCTGATTTACCTTCCCAGGGTTACTGTTAGGCTTAGGCCTAGGGCTAGGATTTTTGAAACTAGGAAGCCCTTAGCTCCAGGCACACTGCAGCTGTTCAAGGCATCCCAAGGGGACTACAAAAGTGCAACAACATGGCTGCTTTCACGGCTTTTCCCTTAGGAAGAACCCTAATACCCGGCTGATTTACCTTCCTAGGGTTACTGTTAGGCTTAGGCCTAGGACTTTTAAAACCAGGAAGCCCTGGGCTCCAGGCACACTGCAGCTGCGAAAGGCATCCCAAGGGGAGCGCAAAAGTGACGCAACTTGGCTGCCACCACTGATATTTCCATGAGACCATCCCGAACCATAGGTTGATTTTCCTTCCTAGGGTTAAGGTTTGAGTTACGCCTAGGGTAAGGGTTCTATTAACCAGAAAGCCCTGAGTTCCAAGAACACAGCAGCTGCGAAGGACTAGCCAAGAAGAGCGCAAAAGTACCACAACATGCCTGCCTCCACAGCTTTTTCCTTGGGGACATGCCTAATTCCTGGCTGATTTGCCTTTCTCGTCTTAGGGTTGGGGTTCGGCCTAGGGCTAGGATTTTTAAAATCAGGAAGCCCTGAGTTCCAGGCACACTGGAGCTGTGAAAGGCATCCAAAAGGGAGTGCAAAAGTGCCACAACATGGCTGCTTTCACGGCTTTTTCCTTGGCAAGAAGCCTAACACCAGGCTGATTTACCTTCCCAGGGTTACTGTTAGGCTTAGGCCTAGGGCTAGGATTTTTAAAACTAGGAAGCCCTGGGCTCCAGGCACACTGCAGCTGTTCAAGGCATCCCAAGGGGAGTACAAAAGTGCAACAACATGGCAGCTTTCACAGCTTTTTCCTTGGCACCATCCCTATACCTAGGCTGATTTATCTGCCTAGGGTTAGGGTTAGGGTTCAGCCTAGGGCTAGAATTTTTTTTAACCAGGAAGCCCTGAGTTCCAGGCTTACTTCATCTGCCAAAGGCATCCCAAAGGGAGTGCAGAAGTGCCACAACATGGCTGCTTTCACGGCTTTTCCCTTAGGAAGAACCCTAATACCCGGCTGATTTACCTTCCTAGGGTTACTGTTAGGCTTAGGCCTAGGACTTGTAAAACCAGGAAGCCCTGGGCTCCAGGCACACTGCAGCTGCAAAAGGCATCCCAAGGGGAGCGCAAAAGTGACGCAACTTGGCTGCCACCACTGATATTTCCATGAGACCATCCCGAACCATAGGCTGATTTTCCTTCCTAGGGTTAAGGTTTGAGTTACGCCTAGGGTAAGGGTTCTATTAACCAGAAAGCCCTGAGTTCCAAGAACACAGCAGCTGCGAAGGACTAGCCAAGAAGAGCGCAAAAGTACCACAACATGCCTGCCTCCACAGCTTTTTCCTTGGGGACATGCCTAATTCCTGGCTGATTTGCCTTTCTCGTCTTAGGGTTGGGGTTCGGCCTAGGGCTAGGATTTTTAAAATCAGGAAGCCCTGAGTTCCAGGCACACTGGAGCTGTGAAAGGCATCCAAAAGGGAGTGCAAAAGTGCCACAACATGGCTGCTTTCACGGCTTTTTCCTTGGCAAGAAGCCTAACATCAGGCTGATTTACTTTCCCAGGGTTACTGTTAGGCTTAGGCCTAGGGCTAGGATTTTTGAAACTAGGAAGCCCTTAGCTCCAGGCACACTGCAGCTGTTCAAGGCATCCCAAGGGGAGTACAAAAGTGCAACAACATGGCAGCTTTCACAGCTTTTTCCTTGGCACCATCCCTATACCTAGGCTGATTTATCTGCCTAGGGTTAGGGTTAGGGTTCAGCCTAGGGCTTGGATTTCTTTAACCAGGAAGCCCTGAGTTCCAGGCTTACTTCATCTGCCAAAGGCATCCCAAAGGGAGTGCAGAAGTGCCACAACATGGCTGCTTTCACGGCTTTTTCCTTGGCAAGAAGCCTAACATCAGGCTGATTTACTTTCCCAGGGTTACTGTTAGGCTTAGGCCTAGGGCTAGGATTTTTGAAACTAGGAAGCCCTTAGCTCCAGGCACACTGCAGCTGTTCAAGGCATCCCAAGGGGAGTACAAAAGTGCAACAACATGGCAGCTTTCACAGCTTTTTCCTTGGCACCATCCCTATACCTGGGCTGATTTATCTGCCTAGGGTTAGGGTTAGGGTTCAGCCTAGGGCTTGAATTTTTTTTACCAGGAAGCCCTGAGTTCCAGGCTTACTTCATCTGCCAAAGGCATCCCAAAGGGAGTGCAGAAGTGCCACAACATGGCTGCTTTCACGGCTTTTCCCTTAGGAAGAACCCTAATACCCGGCTGATTTACCTTCCTAGGGTTACTGTTAGGCTTAGGCCTAGGACTTTTAAAACCAGGAAGCCCTGGGCTCCAGGCACACTGCAGCTGCAAAAGGCATCCCAAGGGGAGCGCAAAAGTGACGCAACTTGGCTGCCACCACTGATATTTCCATGAGACCATCCCGAACCATAAGTTGATTTTCCTTCCTAGGGTTAAGGTTTGAGTTACGCCTAGGGTAAGGGTTCTATTAACCAGAAAGCCCTGAGTTCCAAGAACACAGCAGCTGCGAAGGACTAGCCAAGAAGAGCGCAAAAGTACCACAACATGCCTGCCTCCACAGCTTTTTCCTTGGGGACATGCCTAATTCCTGGCTGATTTGCCTTTCTCATCATAGGGTTGGGGTTCGGCCTAGGGCTAGGATTTTTAAAAGCAGGAAGCCCTGAGTTCCAGGCACACTGGAGCTGTGAAAGGCATCCAAAAGGGATTGCAAAAGTGCCACAACATGGCTGCTTTCACGGCTTTTTCCTTGGCAAGACGCCTAACACCAGGCTGACTTACCTTCCCTGGGTTACTACTAGGCTTAAGCCTAGGGCTACGATTTTTAAAACTAGGAAGCCCTTAGCTCCAGGCACACTGCAGCTGTTCAAGGCATCCCAAGGGGAGTACAAAAGTGCAACAACATGGCAGCTTTCACAGCTTTTTCCTTGGCACCATCCCTATACCTAGGCTGATTTATCTGCCTAGGGTTAGGGTTAGGGTTCAGCCTAGGGCTTGAATTTCTTTAACCAGGAAGCCCTGAGTTCCAGGCTTACTTCATCTGCCAAAGGCATCCCAAAGGGAGTGCAGAAGTGCCACAACATGGCTGCTTTCACGGCTTTTCCCTTAGGAAGAACCCTAATACCCGGCTGATTTACCTTCCTAGGGTTACTGTTAGGCTTAGGCCTAGGACTTTTAAAACCAGGAAGCCCTGGGCTCCAGGCACACTGCAGCTGCAAAAGGCATCCCAAGGGGAGCGCAAAAGTGACGCAACTTGGCTGCCACCACTGATATTTCCATGAGACCATCCCGAACCATAGGTTGATTTTCCTTCCTAGGGTTAAGGTTTGAGTTACGCCTAGGGTAAGGGTCTATTAACCAGAAAGCCCTGAGTTCCAAGAACACAGCAGCTGCGAAGGACTAGCCAAGAAGAGCGCAAAAGTACCACAACATGCCTGCCTCCACAGCTTTTTCCTTGGGGACATGCCTAATTCCTGGCTGATTTGCCTTTCTCGTCTTAGGGTTGGGGTTCGGCCTAGGGCTAGGATTTTTAAAAGCAGGAAGCCCTGAGTTCCAGGCACACTGGAGCTGTGAAAGGCATCCAAAAGGGAGTGCAAAAGTGCCACAACATGGCTGCTTTCACGGCTTTTTCCTTGGCAAGAAGCCTAACACCAGGCTGACATACTTTCCCAGGGTTACTGTTAGGCTTAGGCCTAGGGCTAGGATTTTTGAAACTAGGAAGCCCTTAGCTCCAGGCACACTGCAGCTGTTCAAGGCATCCCAAGGGGAGTACAAAAGTGCAACAACATGGCAGCTTTCACAGCTTTTTCCTTGGCACCATCCCTATACCTGGGCTGATTTATCTGCCTAGGGTTAGGGTAAGGGTTCAGCCTAGGGCTTGAATTTTTTTTACCAGGAAGCCCTGAGTTCCAGGCTTACTTCATCTGCCAAAGGCATCCCAAAGGGAGTGCAGAAGTGCCACAACATGGCTGCTTTCACGGCTTTTCCCTTAGGAAGAACCCTAATACCCGGCTGATTTACCTTCCTAGGGTTACTGTTAGGCTTCGGCCTAGGACTTTTAAAACCAGGAAGCCCTGGGCCCCAGGCACACTGCAGCTGCGAAAGGCATCCCAAGGGGAGCGCAAAAGTGACGCAACTTGGCTGCCACCACTGATATTTCCATGAGACCATCCCGAACCATAAGTTGATTTTCCTTCCTAGGGTTAAGGTTTGAGTTACGCCTAGGGTAAGGGTTCTATTAACCAGAAAGCCCTGAGTTCCAAGAACACAGCAGCTGCGAAGGACTAGCCAAGAAGAGCGCAAAAGTACCACAACATGCCTGCCTCCACAGCTTTTTCCTTGGGGACATGCCTAATTCCTGGCTGATTTGCCTTTCTCATCATAGGGTTGGGGTTCGGCCTAGGGCTAGGATTTTTAAAAGCAGGAAGCCCTGAGTTCCAGGCACACTGGAGCTGTGAAAGGCATCCAAAAGGGATTGCAAAAGTGCCACAACATGGCTGCTTTCACGGCTTTTTCCTTGGCAAGACGCCTAACACCAGGCTGACTTACCTTCCCTGGGTTACTACTAGGCTTAAGCCTAGGGCTAGGATTTTTGAAACTAGGAAGCCCTGGGCTCCAGGCACACTGCAGCTGTTCAAGGCATCCCAAGGGGAGTACAAAAGTGCAACAACATGGCAGCTTTCACAGCTTTTTCCTTGGCACCATCCCTATACCTAGGCTGATTTATCTGCCTAGGGTTAGGGTTAGGGTTCAGCCTAGGGCTTGAATTTCTTTAACCAGGAAGCCCTGAGTTCCAGGCTTACTTCATCTGCCAAAGGCATCCCAAAGGGAGTGCAGAAGTGCCACAACATGGCTGCTTTCACGGCTTTTCCCTTAGGAAGAACCCTAATACCCGGCTGATTTACCTTCCTAGGGTTACTGTTAGGCTTAGGCCTAGGACTTTTAAAACCAGGAAGCCCTGGGCTCCAGGCACACTGCAGCTGCAAAAGGCATCCCAAGGGGAGCGCAAAAGTGACGCAACTTGGCTGCCACCACTGATATTTCCATGAGACCATCCCGAACCATAGGTTGATTTTCCTTCCTAGGGTTAAGGTTTGAGTTACGCCTAGGGTAAGGGTCTATTAACCAGAAAGCCCTGAGTTCCAAGAACACAGCAGCTGCGAAGGACTAGCCAAGAAGAGCGCAAAAGTACCACAACATGCCTGCCTCCACAGCTTTTTCCTTGGGGACATGCCTAATTCCTGGCTGATTTGCCTTTCTCGTCTTAGGGTTGGGGTTCGGCCTAGGGCTAGGATTTTTAAAAGCAGGAAGCCCTGAGTTCCAGGCACACTGCAGCTGTGAAAGGCATCCAAAAGGGAGTGCAAAAGTGCCACAACATGGCTGCTTTCACGGCTTTTTCCTTGGCAAGAAGCCTAACACCAGGCTGACATACTTTCCCAGGGTTACTGTTAGGCTTAGGCCTAGGGCTAGGATTTTTGAAACTAGGAAGCCCTGGGCTCCAGGCACACTGCAGCTGTTCAAGGCATCCCAAGGGGAGTACAAAAGTGCAACAACATGGCAGCTTTCACAGCTTTTTCCTTGGCACCATCCCTATACCTAGGCTGATTTATCTGCCTAGGGTTAGGGTTAGGGTTCAGCCTAGGGCTTGGATTTCTTTAACCAGGAAGCCCTGAGTTCCAGGCTTACTTCATCTGCCAAAGGCATCCCAAAGGGAGTGCAGAAGTGCCACAACATGGCTGCTTTCACGGCTTTTCCCTTAGGAAGAACCCTAATACCCGGCTGATTTACCTTCCTAGGGTTACTGTTAGGCTTAGGCCTAGGACTTTTAAAACCAGGAAGCCCTGGGCTCCAGGCACACTGCAGCTGCAAAAGGCATCCCAAGGGGAGCGCAAAAGTGACGCAACTTGGCTGCCACCACTGATATTTCCATGAGACCATCCCGAACCATAGGCTGATTTTCCTTCCTAGGGTTAAGGTTTGAGTTACGCCTAGGGTAAGGGTTCTATTAACCAGAAAGCCCTGAGTTCCAAGAACACAGCAGCTGCGAAGGACTAGCCAAGAAGAGCGCAAAAGTACCACAACATGCCTGCCTCCACAGCTTTTTCCTTGGGGACATGCCTAATTCCTGGCTGATTTGCCTTTCTCGTCTTAGGGTTGGGGTTCGGCCTAGGGCTAGGATTTTTAAAAGCAGGAAGCCCTGAGTTCCAGGCACACTGGAGCTGTGAAAGGCATCCAAAAGGGAGTGCAAAAGTGCCACAACATGTCTGTTTCACGGCTTTTTCCTTGGCAAGAAGCCTAACATCAGGCTGATTTACTTTCCCAGGGTTACTGTTAGGCTTAGGCCTAGGGCTAGGATTTTTGAAACTAGGAAGCCCTGGGCTCCAGGCACACTGCAGCTGTTCAAGGCATCCCAAGGGGAGTACAAAAGTGCAACAACATGGCAGCTTTCACAGCTTTTTCCTTGGCACCATCCCTATACCTAGGCTGATTTATCTGCCTAGGGTTAGGGTTAGGGTTCAGCCTAGGGCTTGAATTTTTTTTACCAGGAAGCCCTGAGTTCCAGGCTTACTTCATCTGCCAAAGGCATCCCAAAGGGAGTGCAGAAGTGCCACAACATGGCTGCTTTCACGGCTTTTCCCTTAGGAAGAACCCTAATACCCGGCTGATTTACCTTCCTAGGGTTACTGTTAGGCTTAGGCCTAGGACTTTTAAAACCAGGAAGCCCTGGGCTCCAGGCACACTGCAGCTGCGAAAGGCATCCCAAGGGGAGCGCAAAAGTGACGCAACTTGGCTGCCACCACTGATATTTCCATGAGACCATCCCGAACCATAGGCTGATTTTCCTTCCTAGGGTTAAGGTTTGAGTTACGCCTAGGGTAAGGGTTCTATTAACCAGAAAGCCCTGAGTTCCAAGAACACAGCAGCTGCGAAGGACTAGCCAAGAAGAGCGCAAAAGTACCACAACATGCCTGCCTCCACAGCTTTTTCCTTGGGGACATGCCTAATTCCTGGCTGATTTGCCTTTCTCGTCTTAGGGTTGGGGTTCGGCCTAGGGCTAGGATTTTTAAAATCAGGAATCCCTGAGTTCCAGGCACACTGCAGCTGTGAAAGGCATCCAAAAGGGAGTGCAAAAGTGCCACAACATGGCTGCTTTCACGGCTTTTTCCTTGGCAAGAAACCTAACATCAGGCTGATTTACTTTCCCAGGGTTACTGTTAGGCTTAGGCCTAGGGCTAGGATTTTTGAAACTAGGAAGCCCTGGGCTCCAGGCACACTGCAGCTGTTCAAGGCATCCCAAGGGGAGTACAAAAGTGCAACAACATGGCAGCTTTCACAGCTTTTTCCTTGGCACCATCCCTATACCTAGGCTGATTTATCTGCCTAGGGTTAGGGTTAGGGTTCAGCCTAGGGCTTGGATTTCTTTAACCAGGAAGCCCTGAGTTCCAGGCTTACTTCATCTGCCAAAGGCATCCCAAAGGGAGTGCAGAAGTGCCACAACATGGCTGCTTTCACGGCTTTTCCCTTAGGAAGAACCCTAATACCCGGCTGATTTACCTTCCTAGGGTTACTGTTAGGCTTAGGCCTAGGACTTTTAAAACCAGGAAGCCCTGGGCTCCAGGCACACTGCAGCTGCAAAAGGCATCCCAAGGGGAGCGCAAAAGTGACGCAACTTGGCTGCCACCACTGATATTTCCATGAGACCATCCCGAACCATAGGCTGATTTTCCTTCCTAGGGTTAAGGTTTGAGTTACGCCTAGGGTAAGGGTCCTATTAACTAGAAAGCCCTGAGTTCCAAGAACACAGCAGCTGCGAAGGACTAGCCAAGAAGAGCGCAAAAGTACCACAACATGCCTGCCTCCACAGCTTTTTCCTTGGGGACATGCCTAATTCCTGGCTGATTTGCCTTTCTCGTCATAGGGTTGGGGTTCGGCCTAGGGCTAGGATTTTTAAAAGCAGGAAGCCCTGAGTTCCAGGCACACTGGAGCTGTGAAAGGCATCCAAAAGGGAGTGCAAAAGTGCCACAACATGGCTGCTTTCACGGCTTTTTCCTTGGCAAGAAGCCTAACACCAGGCTGATTTACCTTCCCAGGGTTACTGTTAGGCTTAGGCCTAGGGCTAGGATTTTTGAAACTAGGAAGCCCTTAGCTCCAGGCACACTGCAGCTGTTCAAGGCATCCCAAGGGGAGTACAAAAGTGCAACAACATGGCAGCTTTCACAGCTTTTTCCTTGGCACCATCCCTATACCTGGGCTGATTTATCTGCCTAGGGTTAGGGTTAGGGTTCAGCCTAGGGCTTGGATTTCTTTAACCAGGAAGCCCTGAGTTCCAGGCTTACTTCATCTGCCAAAGGCATCCCAAAGGGAGTGCAGAAGTGCCACAACATGGCTGCTTTCACGGCTTTTTCCTTGGCAAGAAACCTAACATCAGGCTGATTTACCTTCCCAGGGTTACTGTTAGGCTTAGGCCTAGGGCTAGGATTTTTGAAACTAGGAAGCCCTGGGCTCCAGGCACACTGCAGCTGTTCAAGGCATCCCAAGGGGAGTACAAAAGTGCAACAACATGGCAGCTTTCACAGCTTTTTCCTTGGCACCATCCCTATACCTAGGCTGATTTATCTGCCTAGGGTTAGGGTTAGGGTTCAGCCTAGGGCTTGAATTTTTTTAACCAGGAAGCCCTGAGTTCCAGGCTTACTTCATCTGCCAAAGGCATCCCAAAGGGAGTGCAGAAGTGCCACAACATGGCTGCTTTCACGGCTTTTCCCTTAGGAAGAACCCTAATACCCGGCTGATTTACCTTCCTAGGGTTACTGTTAGGCTTAGGCCTAGGACTTTTAAAACCAGGAAGCCCTGGGCTCCAGGCACACTGCAGCTGCAAAAGGCATCCCAAGGGGAGCGCAAAAGTGACGCAACTTGGCTGCCACCACTGATATTTCCATGAGACCATCCCGAACCATAGGTTGATTTTCCTTCCTAGGGTTAAGGTTTGAGTTACGCCTAGGGTAAGGGCTCTATTAACCAGAAAGCCCTGAGTTCCAAGAACACAGCAGCTGCGAAGGACTAGCCAAGAAGAGCGCAAAAGTACCACAACATGCCTGCCTCCACATCTTTTTCCTTGTGGACATGCCTAATTCCTGGCTGATTTGCCTTTCTCGTCATAGGGTTGGGGTTCGGCCTAGGGCTAGGATTTTTAAAATCAGGAAGCCCTGAGTTCCAGGCACACTGCAGCTGTGAAAGGCATCCAAAAGGGAGTGCAAAAGTGCCACAACATGGCTGCTTTCACGGCTTTTTCCTTGGCAAGACGCCTAACACCAGGCTGATTTACCTTCCCAGGGTTACTGTTAGGCTTAGGCCTAGGGCTAGGATTTTTAAAACTAGGAAGCCCTTAGCTCCAGGCACACTGCAGCTGTTCAAGGCATCCCAAGGGGAGTACAAAAGTGCAACAACATGGCAGCTTTCACAGCTTTTTCCTTGGCACCATCCCTATACCTAGGCTGATTTATCTGCCTAGGGTTAGGGTTAGGGTTCAGCCTAGGGCTTGAATTTCTTTAACCAGGAAGCCCTGAGTTCCAGGCTTACTTCATCTGCCAAAGGCATCCCAAAGGGAGTGCAGAAGTGCCACAACATGGCTGCTTTCACGGCTTTTCCCTTAGGAAGAACCCTAATACCCGGCTGATTTACCTTCCTAGTGTTACTGTTAGGCTTAGGCCTAGGGCTAGGATTTTTGAAACTAGGAAGCCCTTAGCTCCAGGCACACTGCAGCTGTTCAAGGCATCCCAAGGGGAGTACAAAAGTGCAACAACATGGCAGCTTTCACAGCTTTTTCCTTGGCACCATCCCTATACCTAGGCTGATTTATCTGCCTAGGGTTAGGGTTAGGGTTCAGCCTAGGGCTTGGATTTTTTTAACCAGGAAGCCCTGAGTTCCAGGCTTACTTCATCTGCCAAAGGCATCCCAAAGGGAGTGCAAAAGTGCCACAACATGGCTGCTTTCACGGCTTTTTCCTTGGCAAGAAGCCTAACATCAGGCTGATTTACCTTCCCAGGGTTACTGTTAGGCTTAGGCCTAGGGCTAGGATTTTTGAAACTAGGAAGCCCTTAGCTCCAGGCACACTGCAGCTGTTCAAGGCATCCCAAGGGGACTACAAAAGTGCAACAACATGGCTGCTTTCACGGCTTTTCCCTTAGGAAGAACCCTAATACCCGGCTGATTTACCTTCCTAGGGTTACTGTTAGGCTTAGGCCTAGGACTTTTAAAACCAGGAAGCCCTGGGCTCCAGGCACACTGCAGCTGCGAAAGGCATCCCAAGGGGAGCGCAAAAGTGACGCAACTTGGCTGCCACCACTGATATTTCCATGAGACCATCCCGAACCATAGGTTGATTTTCCTTCCTAGGGTTAAGGTTTGAGTTACGCCTAGGGTAAGGGTTCTATTAACCAGAAAGCCCTGAGTTCCAAGAACACAGCAGCTGCGAAGGACTAGCCAAGAAGAGCGCAAAAGTACCACAACATGCCTGCCTCCACAGCTTTTTCCTTGGGGACATGCCTAATTCCTGGCTGATTTGCCTTTCTCGTCTTAGGGTTGGGGTTCGGCCTAGGGCTAGGATTTTTAAAATCAGGAAGCCCTGAGCTCCAGGCACACTGGAGGTGTGAAAGGCATCCAAAAGGGAGTGCAAAAGTGCCACAACATGGCTGCTTTCACGGCTTTTTCCTTGGCAAGAAGCCTAACACCAGGCTGACATACTTTCCCAGGGTTACTGTTAGGCTTAGGCCTAGGGCTAGGATTTTTGAAACTAGGAAGCCCTGGGCTCCAGGCACACTGCAGCTGTTCAAGGCATCCCAAGGGGAGTACAAAAGTGCAACAACATGGCAGCTTTCACAGCTTTTTCCTTGGCACCATCCCTATACCTAGGCTGATTTATCTGCCTAGGGTTAGGGTTAGGGTTCAGCCTAGGGCTTGGATTTCTTTAACCAGGAAGCCCTGAGTTCCAGGCTTACTTCATCTGGCAAAGGCATCCCAAAGGGAGTGCAGAAGTGCCACAACATGGCTGCTTTAACGGCTTTTCCCTTAGGAAGAACCCTAATACCCGGCTGATTTACCTTCCTAGGGTTACTGTTAGGCTTAGGCCTAGGACTTTTAAAACCAGGAAGCCCTGGGCTCCAGGCACACTGCAGCTGCAAAAGGCATCCCAAGGGGAGCGCAAAAGTGACGCAACTTGGCTGCCACCACTGATATTTCCATGAGACCATCCCGAACCATAGGTTGATTTTCCTTCCTAGGGTTAAGGTTTGAGTTACGCCTAGGGTAAGGGTTCTATTAACCAGAAAGCCCTGAGTTCCAAGAACACAGCAGCTGCGAAGGACTAGCCAAGAAGAGCGCAAAAGTACCACAACATGCCTGCCTCCACAGCTTTTTCCTTGGGGACATGCCTAATTCCTGGCTGATTTGCCTTTCTCGTCTTAGGGTTGGGGTTCGGCCTAGGGCTAGGATTTTTAAAATCAGGAAGCCCTGAGTTCCAGGCACACTGGAGCTGTGAAAGGCATCCAAAAGGGAGTGCAAAAGTGCCACAACATGGCTGCTTTCACGGCTTTTTCCTTGGCAAGAAGCCTAACATCAGGCTG
Source organism: Ammospiza caudacuta (assembly GCF_027887145.1). Taxonomy (NCBI): domain Eukaryota; kingdom Metazoa; phylum Chordata; class Aves; order Passeriformes; family Passerellidae; genus Ammospiza; species Ammospiza caudacuta. Next base: position 227,131 of record NW_026682919.1, read on the forward strand.
ATTTACTTTCCCAGGGTTACTGTTAGGCTTAGGCCTAGGGCTAGGATTTTTGAAACTAGGAAGCCCTTAGCTCCAGGCACACTGCAGCTGTTCAAGGCATCCCAAGGGGAGTACAAAAGTGCAACAACATGGCAGCTTTCACAGCTTTTTCCTTGGCACCATCCCTATACCTAGGCTGATTTATCTGCCTAGGGTTAGGGTTAGGGTTCAGCCTAGGGCTTGGATTTCTTTAACCAGGAAGCCCTGAGTTCCAGGCTTACTTCATCTGCCAAAGGCATCCCAAAGGGAGTGCAGAAGTGCCACAACATGGCTGCTTTCACGGCTTTTTCCTTGGCAAGAAGCCTAACATCAGGCTGATTTACTTTCCCAGGGTTACTGTTAGGCTTAGGCCTAGGGCTAGGATTTTTGAAACTAGGAAGCCCTTAGCTCCAGGCACACTGCAGCTGTTCAAGGCATCCCAAGGGGAGTACAAAAGTGCAACAACATGGCAGCTTTCACAGCTTTTTCCTTGGCACCATCCCTATACGTGGGCTGATTTATCTGCCTAGGGTTAGGGTTAGGGTTCAGCCTAGGGCTTGAATTTTTTTTACCAGGAAGCCCTGAGTTCCAGGCTTACTTCATCTGCCAAAGGCATCCCAAAGGGAGTGCAGAAGTGCCACAACATGGCTGCTTTCACGGCTTTTCCCTTAGGAAGAACCCTAATACCCGGCTGATTTACCTTCCTAGGGTTACTGTTAGGCTTAGGCCTAGGACTTTTAAAACCAGGAAGCCCTGGGCCCCAGGCACACTGCAGCTGCGAAAGGCATCCCAAGGGGAGCGCAAAAGTGACGCAACTTGGCTGCCACCACTGATATTTCCATGAGACCATCCCGAACCATAGGTTGATTTTCCTTCCTAGGGTTAAGGTTTGAGTTACGCCTAGGGTAAGGGTTCTATTAACCAGAAAGCCCTGAGTTCCAAGAACACAGCAGCTGCGAAGGACTAGCCAAGAAGAGCGCAAAAGTACCACAACATGCCTGCCTCCACAGCTTTTTCCTTGGGGACATGCCTAATTCCTGGCTGATTTGCCTTTCTCATCATAGGGTTGGGGTTCGGCCTAGGGCTTGGATTTTTAAAAGCAGGAAGCCCTGAGTTCCAGGCACACTGGAGCTGTGAAAGGCATCCAAAAGGGATTGCAAAAGTGCCACAACATGGCTGCTTTCACGGCTTTTTCCTTGGCAAGACGCCTAACACCAGGCTGACTTACCTTCCCAGGGTTACTATTAGGCTTAAGCCTAGGGCTACGATTTTTAAAACTAGGAAGCCCTTAGCTCCAGGCACACTGCAGCTGTTCAAGGCATCCCAAGGGGAGTACAAAAGTGCAACAACATGGCAGCTTTCACAGCTTTTTCCTTGGCACCATCCCTATACCTAGGCTGATTTATCTGCCTAGGGTTAGGGTTAGGGTTCAGCCTAGGGCTTGAATTTCTTTAACCAGGAAGCCCTGAGTTCCAGGCTTACTTCATCTGCCAAAGGCATCCCAAAGGGAGTGCAGAAGTGCCACAACATGGCTGCTTTCACGGCTTTTCCCTTAGGAAGATCCCTAATACCCGGCTGATTTACCTTCCTAGGGTTACTGTTAGGCTTAGGCCTAGGACTTTTAAAACCAGGAAGCCCTGGGCTCCAGGCACACTGCAGCTGCAAAAGGCATCCCAAGGGGAGCGCAAAAGTGACGCAACTTGGCTGCCACCACTGATATTTCCATGAGACCATCCCGAACCATAGGTTGATTTTCCTTCCTAGGGTTAAGGTTTGAGTTACGCCTAGGGTAAGGGTCTATTAACCAGAAAGCCCTGAGTTCCAAGAACACAGCAGCTGCGAAGGACTAGCCAAGAAGAGCGCAAAAGTACCACAACATGCCTGCCTCCACAGCTTTTTCCTTGGGGACATGCCTAATTCCTGGCTGATTTGCCTTTCTCGTCTTAGGGTTGGGGTTCGGCCTAGGGCTAGGATTTTTAAAATCAGGAAGCCCTGAGTTCCAGGCACACTGGAGCTGTGAAAGGCATCCAAAAGGGATTGCAAAAGTGCCACAACATGGCTGCTTTCACGGCTTTTTCCTTGGCAAGACGCCTAACACCAGGCTGACTTACCTTCCCAGGGTTACTATTAGGCTTAAGCCTAGGGCTACGATTTTTAAAACTAGGAAGCCCTTAGCTCCAGGCACACTGCAGCTGTTCAAGGCATCCCAAGGGGAGTACAAAAGTGCAACAACATGGCAGCTTTCACAGCTTTTTCCTTGGCACCATCCCTATACCTAGGCTGATTTATCTGCCTAGGGTTAGGGTTAGGGTTCAGCCTAGGGCTTGAATTTCTTTAACCAGGAAGCCCTGAGTTCCAGGCTTACTTCATCTGCCAAAGGCATCCCAAAGGGAGTGCAGAAGTGCCACAACATGGCTGCTTTCACGGCTTTTCCCTTAGGAAGAACCCTAATACCCGGCTGATTTACCTTCCTAGGGTTACTGTTAGGCTTAGGCCTAGGACTTTTAAAACCAGGAAGCCCTGGGCTCCAGGCACACTGCAGCTGCAAAAGGCATCCCAAGGGGAGCGCAAAAGTGACGCAACTTGGCTGCCACCACTGATATTTCCATGAGACCATCCCGAACCATAGGCTGATTTTCCTTCCTAGGGTTAAGGTTTGAGTTACGCCTAGGGTAAGGGTTCTATTAACCAGAAAGCCCTGAGTTCCAAGAACACAGCAGCTGCGAAGGACTAGCCAAGAAGAGCGCAAAAGTACCACAACATGCCTGCCTCCACAGCTTTTTCCTTGGGGACATGCCTAATTCCTGGCTGATTTGCCTTTCTCGTCTTAGGGTTGGGGTTCGGCCTAGGGCTAGGATTTTTAAAATCAGGAAGCCCTGAGTTCCAGGCACACTGGAGCTGTGAAAGGCATCCAAAAGGGAGTGCAAAAGTGCCACAACATGGCTGCTTTCACGGCTTTTTCCTTGGCAAGAAGCCTAACATCAGGCTGATTTACTTTCCCAGGGTTACTGTTAGGCTTAGGCCTAGGGCTAGGATTTTTGAAACTAGGAAGCCCTGGGCTCCAGGCACACTGCAGCTGTTCAAGGCATCCCAAGGGGAGTACAAAAGTGCAACAACATGGCAGCTTTCACAGCTTTTTCCTTGGCACCATCCCTATACCTAGGCTGATTTATCTGCCTAGGGTTAGGGTTAGGGTTCAGCCTAGGGCTTGGATTTTTTTAACCAGGAAGCCCTGAGTTCCAGGCTTACTTCATCTGCCAAAGGCATCCCAAAGGGAGTGCAGAAGTGCCACAACATGGCTGCTTTCACGGCTTTTCCCTTAGGAAGAACCCTAATACCCGGCTGATTTACCTTCCTAGGGTTACTGTTAGGCTTAGGCCTAGGACTTTTAAAACCAGGAAGCCCTGGGCTCCAGGCACACTGCAGCTGCGAAAGGCATCCCAAGGGGAGCGCAAAAGTGACGCAACTTGGCTGCCACCACTGATATTTCCATGAGACCATCCCGAACCATAGGTTGATTTTCCTTCCTAGGGTTAAGGTATGAGTTACGCCTAGGGTAAGGGCTCTATTAACCAGAAAGCCCTGAGTTCCAAGAACACAGCAGCTGCGAAGGACTAGCCAAGAAGAGCGCAAAAGTACCACAACATGCCTGCCTCCACAGCTTTTTCCTTGGGGACATGCCTAATTCCTGGCTGATTTGCCTTTCTCGTCTTAGGGTTGGGGTTCGGCCTAGGGCTAGGATTTTTAAAAGCAGGAAGCCCTGAGTTCCAGGCACACTGGAGCTGTGAAAGGCATCCAAAAGGGAGTGCAAAAGTGCCACAACATGGCTGCTTTCACGGCTTTTTCCTTGGCAAGAAGCCTAACACCAGGCTGATTTGCCTTCCCAGGGTTACTGTTAGGCTTAGGCCTAGGGCTAGGATTTTTAAAACTAGGAAGCCCTGGGCTCCAGGCACACTGCAGCTGTTCAAGGCATCCCAAGGGGAGTACAAAAGTGCAACAACATGGCAGCTTTCACAGCTTTTTCCTTGGCACCATCCCTATACCTAGGCTGATTTATCTGCCTAGGGTTAGGGTTAGGGTTCAGCCTAGGGCTTGGATTTCTTTAACCAGGAAGCCCTGAGTTCCAGGCTTACTTCATCTGCCAAAGGCATCCCAAAGGGAGTGCAGAAGTGCCACAACATGGCTGCTTTCACGGCTTTTTCCTTGGCAAGAAGCCTAACATCAGGCTGATTTACTTTCCCAGGGTTACTGTTAGGCTTAGGCCTAGGGCTAGGATTTTTGAAACTAGGAAGCCCTTAGCTCCAGGCACACTGCAGCTGTTCAAGGCATCCCAAGGGGAGTACAATAGTGCAACAACATGGCAGCTTTCACAGCTTTTTCCTTGGCACCATCCCTATACCTGGGCTGATTTATCTGCCTAGGGTTAGGGTTAGGGTTCAGCCTAGGGCTTGAATTTTTTTAACCAGGAAGCCCTGAGTTCCAGGCTTACTTCATCTGCCAAAGGCATCCCAAAGGGAGTGCAGAAGTGCCACAACATGGCTGCTTTCACGGCTTTTCCCTTAGGAAGAACCCTAATACCCGGCTGATTTACCTTCCTAGGGTTACTGTTAGGCTTAGGCCTAGGACTTTTAAAACCAGGAAGCCCTGGGCTCCAGGCACACTGCAGCTGCAAAAGGCATCCCAAGGGGAGCGCAAAAGTGACGCAACTTGGCTGCCACCACTGATATTTCCATGAGACCATCCCGAACCATAGGCTGATTTTCCTTCCTAGGGTTAAGGTTTGAGTTACGCCTAGGGTAAGGGTTCTATTAACCAGAAAGCCCTGAGTTCCAAGAACACAGCAGCTGCGAAGGACTAGCCAAGAAGAGCGCAAAAGTACCACAACATGCCTGCCTCCACAGCTTTTTCCTTGGGGACATGCCTAATTCCTGGCTGATTTGCCTTTCTCGTCTTAGGGTTGGGGTTCGGCCTAGGGCTAGGATTTTTAAAATCAGGAAGCCCTGAGTTCCAGGCACACTGGAGCTGTGAAAGGCATCCAAAAGGGATTGCAAAAGTGCCACAACATGGCTGCTTTCACGGCTTTTTCCTTGGCAAGACGCCTAACACCAGGCTGACTTACCTTCCCAGGGTTACTATTAGGCTTAAGCCTAGGGCTACGATTTTTAAAACTAGGAAGCCCTTAGCTCCAGGCACACTGCAGCTGTTCAAGGCATCCCAAGGGGAGTACAAAAGTGCAACAACATGGCAGCTTTCACAGCTTTTTCCTTGGCACCATCCCTATACCTAGGCTGATTTATCTGCCTAGGGTTAGGGTTAGGGTTCAGCCTAGGGCTTGAATTTCTTTAACCAGGAAGCCCTGAGTTCCAGGCTTACTTCATCTGCCAAAGGCATCCCAAAGGGAGTGCAGAAGTGCCACAACATGGCTGCTTTCACGGCTTTTCCCTTAGGAAGAACCCTAATACCCGGCTGATTTACCTTCCTAGGGTTACTGTTAGGCTTAGGCCTAGGACTTTTAAAACCAGGAAGCCCTGGGCTCCAGGCACACTGCAGCTGCAAAAGGCATCCCAAGGGGAGCGCAAAAGTGACGCAACTTGGCTGCCACCACTGATATTTCCATGAGACCATCCCGAACCATAGGCTGATTTTCCTTCCTAGGGTTAAGGTTTGAGTTACGCCTAGGGTAAGGGTTCTATTAACCAGAAAGCCCTGAGTTCCAAGAACACAGCAGCTGCGAAGGACTAGCCAAGAAGAGCGCAAAAGTACCACAACATGCCTGCCTCCACAGCTTTTTCCTTGGGGACATGCCTAATTCCTGGCTGATTTGCCTTTCTCGTCTTAGGGTTGGGGTTCGGCCTAGGGCTAGGATTTTTAAAATCAGGAAGCCCTGAGTTCCAGGCACACTGGAGCTGTGAAAGGCATCCAAAAGGGAGTGCAAAAGTGCCACAACATGGCTGTTTCACGGCTTTTTCCTTGGCAAGAAGCCTAACATCAGGCTGATTTACTTTCCCAGGGTTACTGTTAGGCTTAGGCCTAGGGCTAGGATTTTTGAAACTAGGAAGCCCTGGGCTCCAGGCACACTGCAGCTGTTCAAGGCATCCCAAGGGGAGTACAAAAGTGCAACAACATGGCAGCTTTCACAGCTTTTTCCTTGGCACCATCCCTATACCTAGGCTGATTTATCTGCCTAGGGTTAGGGTTAGGGTTCAGCCTAGGGCTTGGATTTCTTTAACCAGGAAGCCCTGAGTTCCAGGCTTACTTCATCTGCCAAAGGCATCCCAAAGGGAGTGCAGAAGTGCCACAACATGGCTGCTTTCACGGCTTTTCCCTTAGGAAGAACCCTAATACCCGGCTGATTTACCTTCCTAGGGTTACTGTTAGGCTTAGGCCTAGGACTTTTAAAACCAGGAAGCCCTGGGCTCCAGGCACACTGCAGCTGCGAAAGGCATCCCAAGGGGAGCGCAAAAGTGACGCAACTTGGCTGCCACCACTGATATTTCCATGAGACCATCCCGAACCATAGGTTGATTTTCCTTCCTAGGGTTAAGGTTTGAGTTACGCCTAGGGTAAGGGCTCTATTAACCAGAAAGCCCTGAGTTCCAAGAACACAGCAGCTGCGAAGGACTAGCCAAGAAGAGCGCAAAAGTACCACAACATGCCTGCCTCCACAGCTTTTTCCTTGGGGACATGCCTAATTCCTGGCTGATTTGCCTTTCTCGTCTTAGGGTTGGGGTTCGGCCTAGGGCTAGGATTTTTAAAATCAGGAAGCCCTGAGTTCCAGGCACACTGCAGCTGTGAAAGGCATCCAAAAGGGAGTGCAAAAGTGCCACAACATGGCTGCTTTCACGGCTTTTTCCTTGGCAAGAAGCCTAACACCAGGCTGATTTGCCTTCCCAGGGTTACTGTTAGGCTTAGGCCTAGGGCTAGGATTTTTAAAACTAGGAAGCCCTGGGCTCCAGGCACACTGCAGCTGTTCAAGGCATCCCAAGGGGAGTACAAAAGTGCAACAACATGGCAGCTTTCACAGCTTTTTCCTTGGCACCATCCCTATACCTAGGCTGATTTATCTGCCTAGGGTTAGGGTTAGGGTTCAGCCTAGGGCTTGGATTTCTTTAACCAGGAAGCCCTGAGTTCCAGGCTTACTTCATCTGCCAAAGGCATCCCAAAGGGAGTGCAGAAGTGCCACAACATGGCTGCTTTCACGGCTTTTTCCTTGGCAAGAAGCCTAACATCAGGCTGATTTACTTTCCCAGGGTTACTGTTAGGCTTAGGCCTAGGGCTAGGATTTTTGAAACTAGGAAGCCCTTAGCTCCAGGCACACTGCAGCTGTTCAAGGCATCCCAAGGGGAGTACAATAGTGCAACAACATGGCAGCTTTCACAGCTTTTTCCTTGGCACCATCCCTATACCTGGGCTGATTTATCTGCCTAGGGTTAGGGTTAGGGTTCAGCCTAGGGCTTGAATTTTTTTAACCAGGAAGCCCTGAGTTCCAGGCTTACTTCATCTGCCAAAGGCATCCCAAAGGGAGTGCAGAAGTGCCACAACATGGCTGCTTTCACGGCTTTTCCCTTAGGAAGAACCCTAATACCCGGCTGATTTACCTTCCTAGGGTTACTGTTAGGCTTAGGCCTAGGACTTTTAAAACCAGGAAGCCCTGGGCTCCAGGCACACTGCAGCTGCAAAAGGCATCCCAAGGGGAGCGCAAAAGTGACGCAACTTGGCTGCCACCACTGATATTTCCATGAGACCATCCCGAACCATAGGCTGATTTTCCTTCCTAGGGTTAAGGTTTGAGTTACGCCTAGGGTAAGGGTTCTATTAACCAGAAAGCCCTGAGTTCCAAGAACACAGCAGCTGCGAAGGACTAGCCAAGAAGAGCGCAAAAGTACCACAACATGCCTGCCTCCACAGCTTTTTCCTTGGGGACATGCCTAATTCCTGGCTGATTTGCCTTTCTCGTCTTAGGGTTGCGGTTCGGCCTAGGGCTAGGATTTTTAAAAGCAGGAAGCCCTGAGTTCCAGGCACACTGGAGCTGTGAAAGGCATCCAAAAGGGATTGCAAAAGTGCCACAACATGGCTGCTTTCACGGCTTGTTCCTTGGCAAGACGCCTAACACCAGGCTGACTTACCTTCCCAGGGTTACTATTAGGCTTAGGCCTAGGGCTGGGATTTTTAAAACTAGGAAGCCCTTAGCTCCAGGCACACTGCAGCTGTTCAAGGCATCCCAAGGGGAGTACAAAAGTGCAACAACATGGCAGCTTTCACAGCTTTTTCCTTGGCACCATCCCTATACCTAGGCTGATTTATCTGCCTAGGGTTAGGGTTAGGGTTCAGCCTAGGGCTTGGATTTCTTTAACCAGGAAGCCCTGAGTTCCAGGCTTACTTCATCTGCCAAAGGCATCCCAAAGGGAGTGCAGAAGTGCCACAACATGGCTGCTTTCACGGCTTTTCCCTTAGGAAGAACCCTAATACCCGGCTGATTTACCTTCCTAGGGTTACTGTTAGGCTTAGGCCTAGGACTTTTAAAACCAGGAAGCCCTGGGCTCCAGGCACACTGCAGCTGCGAAAGGCATCCCAAGGGGAGCGCAAAAGTGACGCAACTTGGCTGCCACCACTGATATTTCCATGAGACCATCCCGAACCATAGGTTGATTTTCCTTCCTAGGGTTAAGGTTTGAGTTACGCCTAGGGTAAGGGTCTATTAACCAGAAAGCCCTGAGTTCCAAGAACACAGCAGCTGCGAAGGACTAGCCAAGAAGAGCGCAAAAGTACCACAACATGCCTGCCTCCACAGCTTTTTCCTTGGGGACATGCCTAATTCCTGGCTGATTTGCCTTTCTCGTCTTAGGGTTGGGGTTCGGCCTAGGGCTAGGATTTTTAAAAGCAGGAAGCCCTGAGTTCCAGGCACACTGGAGCTGTGAAAGGCATCCAAAAGGGAGTGCAAAAGTGCCACAACATGGCTGCTTTCACGGCTTTTTCCTTGGCAAGAAGCCTAACACCAGGCTGATTTACTTTCCCAGGGTTACTGTTAGGCTTAGGCCTAGGGCTAGGATTTTGAAACTAGGAGGCCCTTAGCTCCAGGCACACTGCAGCTGTTCAAGGCATCCCAAGGGGAGTACAAAAGTGCAACAACATGGCAGCTTTCACAGCTTTTTCCTTGGCAAGAAGCCTAACACCAGGCTGATTTACTTTCCCAGGGTTACTGTTAGGCTTAGGCCTAGGGCTAGGATTTTTGAAACTAGGAAGCCCTTAGCTCCAGGCACACTGCAGCTGTTCAAGGCATCCCAAGGGGAGTACAAAAGTGCAACAACATGGCAGCTTTCACAGCTTTTTCCTTGGCACCATCCCTATACCTAGGCTGATTTATCTGCCTAGGGTTAGGGTTAGGGTTCAGCCTAGGGCTTGGATTTCTTTAACCAGGAAGCCCTGAGTTCCAGGCTTACTTCATCTGCCAAAGGCATCCCAAAGGGAGTGCAGAAGTGCCACAACATGGCTGCTTTCACGGCTTTTCCCTTAGGAAGAACCCTAATACCCGGCTGATTTACCTTCCTAGGGTTACTGTTAGGCTTAGGCCTAGGACTTTTAAAACCAGGAAGCCCTGGGCTCCAGGCACACTGCAGCTGCAAAAGGCATCCCAAGGGGAGCGCAAAAGTGACGCAACTTGGCTGCCACCACTGATATTTCCATGAGACCATCCCGAACCATAGGCTGATTTTCCTTCCTAGGGTTAAGGTTTGAGTTACGCCTAGGGTAAGGGTTCTATTAACCAGAAAGCCCTGAGTTCCAAGAACACAGCAGCTGCGAAGGACTAGCCAAGAAGAGCGCAAAAGTACCACAACATGCCTGCCTCCACAGCTTTTTCCTTGGGGACATGCCTAATTCCTGGCTGATTTGCCTTTCTCGTCATAGGGTTGGGGTTCGGCCTAGGGCTAGGATTTTTAAAATCAGGAAGCCCTGAGTTCCAGGCACACTGGAGCTGTGAAAGGCATCCAAAAGGGAGTGCAAAAGTGCCACAACATGGCTGTTTCACGGCTTTTTCCTTGGCAAGAAGCCTAACATCAGGCTGATTTACTTTCCCAGGGTTACTGTTAGGCTTAGGCCTAGGGCTAGGATTTTTGAAACTAGGAAGCCCTGGGCTCCAGGCACACTGCAGCTGTTCAAGGCATCCCAAGGGGAGTACAAAAGTGCAACAACATGGCAGCTTTCACAGCTTTTTCCTTGGCACCATCCCTATACCTAGGCTGATTTATCTGCCTAGGGTTAGGGTTAGGGTTCAGCCTAGGGCTTGGATTTCTTTAACCAGGAAGCCCTGAGTTCCAGGCTTACTTCATCTGCCAAAGGCATCCCAAAGGGAGTGCAGAAGTGCCACAACATGGCTGCTTTCACGGCTTTTCCCTTAGGAAGAACCCTAATACCCGGCTGATTTACCTTCCTAGGGTTACTGTTAGGCTTAGGCCTAGGACTTTTAAAACCAGGAAGCCCTGGGCTCCAGGCACACTGCAGCTGCGAAAGGCATCCCAAGGGGAGCGCAAAAGTGACGCAACTTGGCTGCCACCACTGATATTTCCATGAGACCATCCCTAACCATAGGTTGATTTTCCTTCCTAGGGTTAAGGTTTGAGTTACGCCTAGGGTAAGGGCTCTATTAACCAGAAAGCCCTGAGTTCCAAGAACACAGCAGCTGCGAAGGACTAGCCAAGAAGAGCGCAAAAGTACCACAACATGCCTGCCTCCACAGCTTTTTCCTTGGGGACATGCCTAATTCCTGGCTGATTTGCCTTTCTCGTCTTAGGGTTGGGGTTCGGCCTAGGGCTAGGATTTTTAAAATCAGGAATCCCTGAGTTCCAGGCACACTGGAGCTGTGAAAGGCATCCAAAAGGGAGTGCAAAAGTGCCACAACATGGCTGCTTTCACGGCTTTTTCCTTGGCAAGAAACCTAACATCAGGCTGACATACTTTCCCAGGGTTACTGTTAGGCTTAGGCCTAGGGCTAGGATTTTTGAAACTAGGAAGCCCTGGGCTCCAGGCACACTGCAGCTGTTCAAGGCATCCCAAGGGGAGTACAAAAGTGCAACAACATGGCAGCTTTCACAGCTTTTTCCTTGGCACCATCCCTATACCTAGGCTGATTTATCTGCCTAGGGTTAGGGTTAGGGTTCAGCCTAGGGCTTGGATTTCTTTAACCAGGAAGCCCTGAGTTCCAGGCTTACTTCATCTGCCAAAGGCATCCCAAAGGGAGTGCAGAAGTGCCACAACATGGCTGCTTTCACGGCTTTTTCCTTGGCAAGAAGCCTAACATCAGGCTGATTTACTTTCCCAGGGTTACTGTTAGGCTTAGGCCTAGGGCTAGGATTTTTGAAACTAGGAAGCCCTTAGCTCCAGGCACACTGCAGCTGTTCAAGGCATCCCAAGGGGAGTACAATAGTGCAACAACATGGCAGCTTTCACAGCTTTTTCCTTGGCACCATCCCTATACCTGGGCTGATTTATCTGCCTAGGGTTAGGGTTAGGGTTCAGCCTAGGGCTTGAATTTTTTTAACCAGGAAGCCCTGAGTTCCAGGCTTACTTCATCTGCCAAAGGCATCCCAAAGGGAGTGCAGAAGTGCCACAACATGGCTGCTTTCACGGCTTTTCCCTTAGGAAGAACCCTAATACCCGGCTGATTTACCTTCCTAGGGTTACTGTTAGGCTTAGGCCTAGGACTTTTAAAACCAGGAAGCCCTGGGCTCCAGGCACACTGCAGCTGCAAAAGGCATCCCAAGGGGAGCGCAAAAGTGACGCAACTTGGCTGCCACCACTGATATTTCCATGAGACCATCCCGAACCATAGGCTGATTTTCCTTCCTAGGGTTAAGGTTTGAGTTACGCCTAGGGTAAGGGTTCTATTAACCAGAAAGCCCTGAGTTCCAAGAACACAGCAGCTGCGAAGGACTAGCCAAGAAGAGCGCAAAAGTACCACAACATGCCTGCCTCCACAGCTTTTTCCTTGGGGACATGCCTAATTCCTGGCTGATTTGCCTTTCTCGTCTTAGGGTTGCGGTTCGGCCTAGGGCTAGGATTTTTAAAAGCAGGAAGCCCTGAGTTCCAGGCACACTGGAGCTGTGAAAGGCATCCAAAAGGGATTGCAAAAGTGCCACAACATGGCTGCTTTCACGGCTTGTTCCTTGGCAAGACGCCTAACACCAGGCTGACTTACCTTCCCAGGGTTACTATTAGGCTTAGGCCTAGGGCTGGGATTTTTAAAACTAGGAAGCCCTTAGCTCCAGGCACACTGCAGCTGTTCAAGGCATCCCAAGGGGAGTACAAAAGTGCAACAACATGGCAGCTTTCACAGCTTTTTCCTTGGCACCATCCCTATACCTAGGCTGATTTATCTGCCTAGGGTTAGGGTTAGGGTTCAGCCTAGGGCTTGGATTTCTTTAACCAGGAAGCCCTGAGTTCCAGGCTTACTTCATCTGCCAAAGGCATCCCAAAGGGAGTGCAGAAGTGCCACAACATGGCTGCTTTCACGGCTTTTCCCTTAGGAAGAACCCTAATACCCGGCTGATTTACCTTCCTAGGGTTACTGTTAGGCTTAGGCCTAGGACTTTTAAAACCAGGAAGCCCTGGGCTCCAGGCACACTGCAGCTGCGAAAGGCATCCCAAGGGGAGCGCAAAAGTGACGCAACTTGGCTGCCACCACTGATATTTCCATGAGACCATCCCGAACCATAGGTTGATTTTCCTTCCTAGGGTTAAGGTTTGAGTTACGCCTAGGGTAAGGGTCTATTAACCAGAAAGCCCTGAGTTCCAAGAACACAGCAGCTGCGAAGGACTAGCCAAGAAGAGCGCAAAAGTACCACAACATGCCTGCCTCCACAGCTTTTTCCTTGGGGACATGCCTAATTCCTGGCTGATTTGCCTTTCTCGTCTTAGGGTTGGGGTTCGGCCTAGGGCTAGGATTTTTAAAAGCAGGAAGCCCTGAGTTCCAGGCACACTGGAGCTGTGAAAGGCATCCAAAAGGGAGTGCAAAAGTGCCACAACATGGCTGCTTTCACGGCTTTTTCCTTGGCAAGAAGCCTAACACCAGGCTGATTTACTTTCCCAGGGTTACTGTTAGGCTTAGGCCTAGGGCTAGGATTTTGAAACTAGGAGGCCCTTAGCTCCAGGCGCACTGCAGCTGTTCAAGGCATCCCAAGGGGAGTACAAAAGTGCAACAACATGGCAGCTTTCACAGGTTTTTCCTTGGCAAGAAGCCTAACACCAGGCTGATTTACTTTCCCAGGGTTACTGTTAGGCTTAGGCCTAGGGCTAGGATTTTTGAAACTAGGAAGCCCTTAGCTCCAGGCACACTGCAGCTGTTCAAGGCATCCCAAGGGGAGTACAAAAGTGCAACAACATGGCAGCTTTCACAGCTTTTTCCTTGGCACCATCCCTATACCTAGGCTGATTTATCTGCCTAGGGTTAGGGTTAGGGTTCAGCCTAGGGCTTGGATTTCTTTAACCAGGAAGCCCTGAGTTCCAGGCTTACTTCATCTGCCAAAGGCATCCCAAAGGGAGTGCAGAAGTGCCACAACATGGCTGCTTTCACGGCTTTTCCCTTAGGAAGAACCCTAATACCCGGCTGATTTACCTTCCTAGGGTTACTGTTAGGCTTAGGCCTAGGACTTTTAAAACCAGGAAGCCCTGGGCTCCAGGCACACTGCAGCTGCAAAAGGCATCCCAAGGGGAGCGCAAAAGTGACGCAACTTGGCTGCCACCACTGATATTTCCATGAGACCATCCCGAACCATAGGCTGATTTTCCTTCCTAGGGTTAAGGTTTGAGTTACGCCTAGGGTAAGGGTTCTATTAACCAGAAAGCCCTGAGTTCCAAGAACACAGCAGCTGCGAAGGACTAGCCAAGAAGAGCGCAAAAGTACCACAACATGCCTGCCTCCACAGCTTTTTCCTTGGGGACATGCCTAATTCCTGGCTGATTTGCCTTTCTCGTCATAGGGTTGGGGTTCGGCCTAGGGCTAGGATTTTTAAAATCAGGAAGCCCTGAGTTCCAGGCACACTGGAGCTGTGAAAGGCATCCAAAAGGGAGTGCAAAAGTGCCACAACATGGCTGCTTTCACGGCTTTTTCCTTGGCAAGAAGCCTAACATCAGGCTGATTTACTTTCCCAGGGTTACTGTTAGGCTTAGGCCTAGGGCTAGGATTTTTGAAACTAGGAAGCCCTGGGCTCCAGGCACACTGCAGCTGTTCAAGGCATCCCAAGGGGAGTACAAAAGTGCAACAACATGGCAGCTTTCACAGCTTTTTCCTTGGCACCATCCCTATACCTAGGCTGATTTATCTGCCTAGGGTTAGGGTTAGGGTTCAGCCTAGGGCTTGGATTTCTTTAACCAGGAAGCCCTGAGTTCCAGGCTTACTTCATCTGCCAAAGGCATCCCAAAGGGAGTGCAGAAGTGCCACAACATGGCTGCTTTCACGGCTTTTCCCTTAGGAAGAACCCTAATACCCGGCTGATTTACCTTCCTAGGGTTACTGTTAGGCTTAGGCCTAGGACTTTTAAAACCAGGAAGCCCTGGGCTCCAGGCACACTGCAGCTGCAAAAGGCATCCCAAGGGGAGCGCAAAAGTGACGCAACTTGGCTGCCACCACTGATATTTCCATGAGACCATCCCGAACCATAGGCTGATTTTCCTTCCTAGGGTTAAGGTTTGAGTTACGCCTAGGGTAAGGGCTCTATTAACCAGAAAGCCCTGAGTTCCAAGAACACAGCAGCTGCGAAGGACTAGCCAAGAAGAGCGCAAAAGTACCACAACATGCCTGCCTCCACAGCTTTTTCCTTGGGGACATGCCTAATTCCTGGCTGATTTGCCTTTCTCGTCTTAGGGTTGGGGTTCGGCCTAGGGCTAGGATTTTTAAAATCAGGAAGCCCTGAGTTCCAGGCACACTGGAGCTGTGAAAGGCATCCAAAAGGGAGTGCAAAAGTGCCACAACATGGCTGCTTTCACGGCTTTTTCCTTGGCAAGAAACCTAACATCAGGCTGATTTACTTTCCCAGGGTTACTGTTAGGCTTAGGCCTAGGGCTAGGATTTTTGAAACTAGGAAGCCCTGGGCTCCAGGCACACTGCAGCTGTTCAAGGCATCCCAAGGGGAGTACAAAAGTGCAACAACATGGCAGCTTTCACAGCTTTTTCCTTGGCACCATCCCTATACCTAGGCTGATTTATCTGCCTAGGGTTAGGGTTAGGGTTCAGCCTAGGGCTTGGATTTCTTTAACCAGGAAGCCCTGAGTTCCAGGCTTACTTCATCTGCCAAAGGCATCCCAAAGGGAGTGCAGAAGTGCCACAACATGGCTGCTTTCACGGCTTTTCCCTTAGGAAGAACCCTAATACCCGGCTGATTTACCTTCCTAGGGTTACTGTTAGGCTTAGGCCTAGGACTTTTAAAACCAGGAAGCCCTGGGCTCCAGGCACACTGCAGCTGCAAAAGGCATCCCAAGGGGAGCGCAAAAGTGACGCAACTTGGCTGCCACCACTGATATTTCCATGAGACCATCCCGAACCATAGGCTGATTTTCCTTCCTAGGGTTAAGGTTTGAGTTACGCCTAGGGTAAGGGTTCTATTAACCAGAAAGCCCTGAGTTCCAAGAACACAGCAGCTGCGAAGGACTAGCCAAGAAGAGCGCAAAAGTACCACAACATGCCTGCCTCCACAGCTTTTTCCTTGGGGACATGCCTAATTCCTGGCTGATTTGCCTTTCTCGTCTTAGGGTTGGGGTTCGGCCTAGGGCTAGGATTTTTAAAAGCAGGAAGCCCTGAGTTCCAGGCACACTGGAGCTGTGAAAGGCATCCAAAAGGGAGTGCAAAAGTGCCACAACATGTCTGTTTCACGGCTTTTTCCTTGGCAAGAAGCCTAACATCAGGCTGATTTACTTTCCCAGGGTTACTGTTAGGCTTAGGCCTAGGGCTAGGATTTTTGAAACTAGGAAGCCCTTAGCTCCAGGCACGCTGCAGCTGTTCAAGGCATCCCAAGGGGAGTACAAAAGTGCAACAACATGGCAGCTTTCACAGCTTTTTCCTTGGCACCATCCCTATACCTAGGCTGATTTATCTGCCTAGGGTTAGGGTTAGGGTTCAGCCTAGGGCTTGAATTTTTTTTACCAGGAAGCCCTGAGTTCCAGGCTTACTTCATCTGCCAAAGGCATCCCAAAGGGAGTGCAGAAGTGCCACAACATGGCTGCTTTCACGGCTTTTCCCTTAGGAAGAACCCTAATACCCGGCTGATTTACCTTCCTCTAGTTACTGTTAGGCTTAGGCCTAGGACTTTTAAAACCAGGAAGCCCTGGGCTCCAGGCACACTGCAGCTGCAAAAGGCATCCCAAGGGGAGCGCAAAAGTGACGCAACTTGGCTGCCACCACTGATATTTCCATGAGAGCATCCCGAACCATAGGCTGATTTTCCTTCCTAGGGTTAAGGTTTGAGTTACGCCTAGGGTAAGGGTTCTATTAACCAGAAAGCCCTGAGTTCCAAGAACACAGCAGCTGCGAAGGACTAGCCAAGAAGAGCGCAAAAGTACCACAACATGCCTGCCTCCACAGCTTTTTCCTTGGGGACATGCCTAATTCCTGGCTGATTTGCCTTTCTCGTCTTAGGGTTGGGGTTCGGCCTAGGGCTAGGATTTTTAAAATCAGGAATCCCTGAGTTCCAGGCACACTGGAGCTGTGAAAGGCATCCAAAAGGGAGTGCAAAAGTGCCACAACATGGCTGCTTTCACGGCTTTTTCCTTGGCAAGAAACCTAACATCAGGCTGATTTACTTTCCCAGGGTTACTGTTAGGCTTAGGCCTAGGGCTAGGATTTTTGAAACTAGGAAGCCCTGGGCTCCAGGCACACTGCAGCTGTTCAAGGCATCCCAAGGGGAGTACAAAAGTGCAACAACATGGCGGCTTTCACAGCTTTTTCCTTGGCACCATCCCTATACCTAGGCTGATTTATCTGCCTAGGGTTAGGGTTAGGGTTCAGCCTAGGGCTTGGATTTCTTTAACCAGGAAGCCCTGAGTTCCAGGCTTACTTCATCTGCCAAAGGCATCCCAAAGGGAGTGCAGAAGTGCCACAACATGGCTGCTTTCACGGCTTTTCCCTTAGGAAGAACCCTAATACCCGGCTGATTTACCTTCCTAGGGTTACTGTTAGGCTTAGGCCTAGGACTTTTAAAACCAGGAAGCCCTGGGCTCCAGGCACACTGCAGCTGCAAAAGGCATCCCAAGGGGAGCGCAAAAGTGACGCAACTTGGCTGCCACCACTGATATTTCCATGAGACCATCCCGAACCATAGGCTGATTTTCCTTCCTAGGGTTAAGGTTTGAGTTACGCCTAGGGTAAGGGTTCTATTAACCAGAAAGCCCTGAGTTCCAAGAACACAGCAGCTGCGAAGGACTAGCCAAGAAGAGCGCAAAAGTACCACAACATGCCTGCCTCCACAGCTTTTTCCTTGGGGACATGCCTAATTCCTGGCTGATTTGCCTTTCTCGTCATAGGGTTGGGGTTCGGCCTAGGGCTAGGATTTTTAAAAGCAGGAAGCCCTGAGTTCCAGGCACACTGGAGCTGTGAAAGGCATCCAAAAGGGAATGCAAAAGTGCCACAACATGGCTGCTTTCACGGCTTTTTCCTTGGCAAGAAGCCTAACACCAGGCTGATTTACCTTCCCAGGGTTACTGTTAGGCTTAGGCCTAGGGCTAGGATTTTTGAAACTAGGAAGCCCTTAGCTCCAGGCACACTGCAGCTGTTCAAGGCATCCAAGGGGAGTACAAAAGTGCAACAACATGGCAGCTTTCACAGCTTTTTCCTTGGCACCATCCCTATACCTGGGCTGATTTATCTGCCTAGGGTTAGGGTTAGGGTTCAGCCTAGGGCTTGGATTTCTTTAACCAGGAAGCCCTGAGTTCCAGGCTTACTTCATCTGCCAAAGGCATCCCAAAGGGAGTGCAGAAGTGCCACAACATGGCTGCTTTCACGGCTTTTTCCTTGGCAAGAAGCCTAACATCAGGCTGATTTACTTTCCCAGGGTTACTGTTAGGCTTAGGCCTAGGGCTAGGATTTTTGAAACTAGGAAGCCCTTAGCTCCAGGCACACTGCAGCTGTTCAAGGCATCCCAAGGGGAGTACAATAGTGCAACAACATGGCAGCTTTCACAGCTTTTTCCTTGGCACCATCCCTATACCTGGGCTGATTTATCTGCCTAGGGTTAGGGTTAGGGTTCAGCCTAGGGCTTGAATTTTTTTAACCAGGAAGCCCTGAGTTCCAGGCTTACTTCATCTGCCAAAGGCATCCCAAAGGGAGTGCAGAAGTGCCACAACATGGCTGCTTTCACGGCTTTTCCCTTAGGAAGAACCCTAATACCCGGCTGATTTACCTTCCTAGGGTTACTGTTAGGCTTAGGCCTAGGACTTTTAAAACCAGGAAGCCCTGGGCTCCAGGCACACTGCAGCTGCAAAAGGCATCCCAAGGGGAGCGCAAAAGTGACGCAACTTGGCTGCCACCACTGATATTTCCATGAGACCATCCCGAACCATAGGCTGATTTTCCTTCCTAGGGTTAAGGTTTGAGTTACGCCTAGGGTAAGGGTTCTATTAACCAGAAAGCCCTGAGTTCCAAGAACACAGCAGCTGCGAAGGACTAGCCAAGAAGAGCGCAAAAGTACCACAACATGCCTGCCTCCACAGCTTTTTCCTTGGGGACATGCCTAATTCCTGGCTGATTTGCCTTTCTCGTCTTAGGGTTGGGGTTCGGCCTAGGGCTAGGATTTTTAAAAGCAGGAAGCCCTGAGTTCCAGGCACACTGGAGCTGTGAAAGGCATCCAAAAGGGATTGCAAAAGTGCCACAACATGGCTGCTTTCACGGCTTGTTCCTTGGCAAGACGCCTAACACCAGGCTGACTTACCTTCCCAGGGTTACTATTAGGCTTAGGCCTAGGGCTGGGATTTTTAAAACTAGGAAGCCCTTAGCTCCAGGCACACTGCAGCTGTTCAAGGCATCCCAAGGGGAGTACAAAAGTGCAACAACATGGCAGCTTTCACAGCTTTTTCCTTGGCACCATCCCTATACCTAGGCTGATTTATCTGCCTAGGGTTAGGGTTAGGGTTCAGCCTAGGGCTTGGATTTCTTTAACCAGGAAGCCCTGAGTTCCAGGCTTACTTCATCTGCCAAAGGCATCCCAAAGGGAGTGCAGAAGTGCCACAACATGGCTGCTTTCACGGCTTTTCCCTTAGGAAGAACCCTAATACCCGGCTGATTTACCTTCCTAGGGTTACTGTTAGGCTTAGGCCTAGGACTTTTAAAACCAGGAAGCCCTGGGCTCCAGGCACACTGCAGCTGCGAAAGGCATCCCAAGGGGAGCGCAAAAGTGACGCAACTTGGCTGCCACCACTGATATTTCCATGAGACCATCCCGAACCATAGGTTGATTTTCCTTCCTAGGGTTAAGGTTTGAGTTACGCCTAGGGTAAGGGTCTATTAACCAGAAAGCCCTGAGTTCCAAGAACACAGCAGCTGCGAAGGACTAGCCAAGAAGAGCGCAAAAGTACCACAACATGCCTGCCTCCACAGCTTTTTCCTTGGGGACATGCCTAATTCCTGGCTGATTTGCCTTTCTCGTCTTAGGGTTGGGGTTCGGCCTAGGGCTAGGATTTTTAAAAGCAGGAAGCCCTGAGTTCCAGGCACACTGGAGCTGTGAAAGGCATCCAAAAGGGAGTGCAAAAGTGCCACAACATGGCTGCTTTCACGGCTTTTTCCTTGGCAAGAAGCCTAACACCAGGCTGATTTACTTTCCCAGGGTTACTGTTAGGCTTAGGCCTAGGGCTAGGATTTTGAAACTAGGAGGCCCTTAGCTCCAGGCGCACTGCAGCTGTTCAAGGCATCCCAAGGGGAGTACAAAAGTGCAACAACATGGCAGCTTTCACAGGTTTTTCCTTGGCAAGAAGCCTAACACCAGGCTGATTTACTTTCCCAGGGTTACTGTTAGGCTTAGGCCTAGGGCTAGGATTTTTGAAACTAGGAAGCCCTTAGCTCCAGGCACACTGCAGCTGTTCAAGGCATCCCAAGGGGAGTACAAAAGTGCAACAACATGGCAGCTTTCACAGCTTTTTCCTTGGCACCATCCCTATACCTAGGCTGATTTATCTGCCTAGGGTTAGGGTTAGGGTTCAGCCTAGGGCTTGGATTTCTTTAACCAGGAAGCCCTGAGTTCCAGGCTTACTTCATCTGCCAAAGGCATCCCAAAGGGAGTGCAGAAGTGCCACAACATGGCTGCTTTCACGGCTTTTCCCTTAGGAAGAACCCTAATACCCGGCTGATTTACCTTCCTAGGGTTACTGTTAGGCTTAGGCCTAGGACTTTTAAAACCAGGAAGCCCTGGGCTCCAGGCACACTGCAGCTGCAAAAGGCATCCCAAGGGGAGCGCAAAAGTGACGCAACTTGGCTGCCACCACTGATATTTCCATGAGACCATCCCGAACCATAGGCTGATTTTCCTTCCTAGGGTTAAGGTTTGAGTTACGCCTAGGGTAAGGGTTCTATTAACCAGAAAGCCCTGAGTTCCAAGAACACAGCAGCTGCGAAGGACTAGCCAAGAAGAGCGCAAAAGTACCACAACATGCCTGCCTCCACAGCTTTTTCCTTGGGGACATGCCTAATTCCTGGCTGATTTGCCTTTCTCGTCATAGGGTTGGGGTTCGGCCTAGGGCTAGGATTTTTAAAATCAGGAAGCCCTGAGTTCCAGGCACACTGGAGCTGTGAAAGGCATCCAAAAGGGAGTGCAAAAGTGCCACAACATGGCTGTTTCACGGCTTTTTCCTTGGCAAGAAGCCTAACATCAGGCTGATTTACTTTCCCAGGGTTACTGTTAGGCTTAGGCCTAGGGCTAGGATTTTTGAAACTAGGAAGCCCTGGGCTCCAGGCACACTGCAGCTGTTCAAGGCATCCCAAGGGGAGTACAAAAGTGCAACAACATGGCAGCTTTCACAGCTTTTTCCTTGGCACCATCCCTATACCTAGGCTGATTTATCTGCCTAGGGTTAGGGTTAGGGTTCAGCCTAGGGCTTGGATTTCTTTAACCAGGAAGCCCTGAGTTCCAGGCTTACTTCATCTGCCAAAGGCATCCCAAAGGGAGTGCAGAAGTGCCACAACATGGCTGCTTTCACGGCTTTTCCCTTAGGAAGAACCCTAATACCCGGCTGATTTACCTTCCTAGGGTTACTGTTAGGCTTAGGCCTAGGACTTTTAAAACCAGGAAGCCCTGGGCTCCAGGCACACTGCAGCTGCGAAAGGCATCCCAAGGGGAGCGCAAAAGTGACGCAACTTGGCTGCCACCACTGATATTTCCATGAGACCATCCCTAACCATAGGTTGATTTTCCTTCCTAGGGTTAAGGTTTGAGTTACGCCTAGGGTAAGGGCTCTATTAACCAGAAAGCCCTGAGTTCCAAGAACACAGCAGCTGCGAAGGACTAGCCAAGAAGAGCGCAAAAGTACCACAACATGCCTGCCTCCACAGCTTTTTCCTTGGGGACATGCCTAATTCCTGGCTGATTTGCCTTTCTCGTCTTAGGGTTGGGGTTCGGCCTAGGGCTAGGATTTTTAAAATCAGGAATCCCTGAGTTCCAGGCACACTGGAGCTGTGAAAGGCATCCAAAAGGGAGTGCAAAAGTGCCACAACATGGCTGCTTTCACGGCTTTTTCCTTGGCAAGAAACCTAACATCAGGCTGACATACTTTCCCAGGGTTACTGTTAGGCTTAGGCCTAGGGCTAGGATTTTTGAAACTAGGAAGCCCTGGGCTCCAGGCACACTGCAGCTGTTCAAGGCATCCCAAGGGGAGTACAAAAGTGCAACAACATGGCAGCTTTCACAGCTTTTTCCTTGGCACCATCCCTATACCTAGGCTGATTTATCTGCCTAGGGTTAGGGTTAGGGTTCAGCCTAGGGCTTGGATTTCTTTAACCAGGAAGCCCTGAGTTCCAGGCTTACTTCATCTGCCAAAGGCATCCCAAAGGGAGTGCAGAAGTGCCACAACATGGCTGCTTTCACGGCTTTTCCCTTAGGAAGAACCCTAATACCCGGCTGATTTACCTTCCTAGGGTTACTGTTAGGCTTAGGCCTAGGACTTTTAAAACCAGGAAGCCCTGGGCTCCAGGCACACTGCAGCTGCAAAAGGCATCCCAAGGGGAGCGCAAAAGTGACGCAACTTGGCTGCCACCACTGATATTTCCATGAGACCATCCCGAACCATAGGCTGATTTTCCTTCCTAGGGTTAAGGTTTGAGTTACGCCTAGGGTAAGGGCTCTATTAACCAGAAAGCCCTGAGTTCCAAGAACACAGCAGCTGCGAAGGACTAGCCAAGAAGAGCGCAAAAGTACCACAACATGCCTGCCTCCACAGCTTTTTCCTTGGGGACATGCCTAATTCCTGGCTGATTTGCCTTTCTCGTCTTAGGGTTGGGGTTCGGCCTAGGGCTAGGATTTTTAAAATCAGGAAGCCCTGAGTTCCAGGCACACTGGAGCTGTGAAAGGCATCCAAAAGGGAGTGCAAAAGTGCCACAACATGGCTGCTTTCACGGCTTTTTCCTTGGCAAGAAACCTAACATCAGGCTGATTTACTTTCCCAGGGTTACTGTTAGGCTTAGGCCTAGGGCTAGGATTTTTGAAACTAGGAAGCCCTGGGCTCCAGGCACACTGCAGCTGTTCAAGGCATCCCAAGGGGAGTACAAAAGTGCAACAACATGGCAGCTTTCACAGCTTTTTCCTTGGCACCATCCCTATACCTAGGCTGATTTATCTGCCTAGGGTTAGGGTTAGGGTTCAGCCTAGGGCTTGGATTTCTTTAACCAGGAAGCCCTGAGTTCCAGGCTTACTTCATCTGCCAAAGGCATCCCAAAGGGAGTGCAGAAGTGCCACAACATGGCTGCTTTCACGGCTTTTCCCTTAGGAAGAACCCTAATACCCGGCTGATTTACCTTCCTAGGGTTACTGTTAGGCTTAGGCCTAGGACTTTTAAAACCAGGAAGCCCTGGGCTCCAGGCACACTGCAGCTGCAAAAGGCATCCCAAGGGGAGCGCAAAAGTGACGCAACTTGGCTGCCACCACTGATATTTCCATGAGACCATCCCGAACCATAGGCTGATTTTCCTTCCTAGGGTTAAGGTTTGAGTTACGCCTAGGGTAAGGGTTCTATTAACCAGAAAGCCCTGAGTTCCAAGAACACAGCAGCTGCGAAGGACTAGCCAAGAAGAGCGCAAAAGTACCACAACATGCCTGCCTCCACAGCTTTTTCCTTGGGGACATGCCTAATTCCTGGCTGATTTGCCTTTCTCGTCTTAGGGTTGGGGTTCGGCCTAGGGCTAGGATTTTTAAAAGCAGGAAGCCCTGAGTTCCAGGCACACTGGAGCTGTGAAAGGCATCCAAAAGGGAGTGCAAAAGTGCCACAACATGTCTGTTTCACGGCTTTTTCCTTGGCAAGAAGCCTAACATCAGGCTGATTTACTTTCCCAGGGTTACTGTTAGGCTTAGGCCTAGGGCTAGGATTTTTGAAACTAGGAAGCCCTTAGCTCCAGGCACGCTGCAGCTGTTCAAGGCATCCCAAGGGGAGTACAAAAGTGCAACAACATGGCAGCTTTCACAGCTTTTTCCTTGGCACCATCCCTATACCTAGGCTGATTTATCTGCCTAGGGTTAGGGTTAGGGTTCAGCCTAGGGCTTGAATTTTTTTTACCAGGAAGCCCTGAGTTCCAGGCTTACTTCATCTGCCAAAGGCATCCCAAAGGGAGTGCAGAAGTGCCACAACATGGCTGCTTTCACGGCTTTTCCCTTAGGAAGAACCCTAATACCCGGCTGATTTACCTTCCTCTAGTTACTGTTAGGCTTAGGCCTAGGACTTTTAAAACCAGGAAGCCCTGGGCTCCAGGCACACTGCAGCTGCAAAAGGCATCCCAAGGGGAGCGCAAAAGTGACGCAACTTGGCTGCCACCACTGATATTTCCATGAGAGCATCCCGAACCATAGGCTGATTTTCCTTCCTAGGGTTAAGGTTTGAGTTACGCCTAGGGTAAGGGTTCTATTAACCAGAAAGCCCTGAGTTCCAAGAACACAGCAGCTGCGAAGGACTAGCCAAGAAGAGCGCAAAAGTACCACAACATGCCTGCCTCCACAGCTTTTTCCTTGGGGACATGCCTAATTCCTGGCTGATTTGCCTTTCTCGTCTTAGGGTTGGGGTTCGGCCTAGGGCTAGGATTTTTAAAATCAGGAATCCCTGAGTTCCAGGCACACTGGAGCTGTGAAAGGCATCCAAAAGGGAGTGCAAAAGTGCCACAACATGGCTGCTTTCACGGCTTTTTCCTTGGCAAGAAACCTAACATCAGGCTGATTTACTTTCCCAGGGTTACTGTTAGGCTTAGGCCTAGGGCTAGGATTTTTGAAACTAGGAAGCCCTGGGCTCCAGGCACACTGCAGCTGTTCAAGGCATCCCAAGGGGAGTACAAAAGTGCAACAACATGGCGGCTTTCACAGCTTTTTCCTTGGCACCATCCCTATACCTAGGCTGATTTATCTGCCTAGGGTTAGGGTTAGGGTTCAGCCTAGGGCTTGGATTTCTTTAACCAGGAAGCCCTGAGTTCCAGGCTTACTTCATCTGCCAAAGGCATCCCAAAGGGAGTGCAGAAGTGCCACAACATGGCTGCTTTCACGGCTTTTCCCTTAGGAAGAACCCTAATACCCGGCTGATTTACCTTCCTAGGGTTACTGTTAGGCTTAGGCCTAGGACTTTTAAAACCAGGAAGCCCTGGGCTCCAGGCACACTGCAGCTGCAAAAGGCATCCCAAGGGGAGCGCAAAAGTGACGCAACTTGGCTGCCACCACTGATATTTCCATGAGACCATCCCGAACCATAGGCTGATTTTCCTTCCTAGGGTTAAGGTTTGAGTTACGCCTAGGGTAAGGGTTCTATTAACCAGAAAGCCCTGAGTTCCAAGAACACAGCAGCTGCGAAGGACTAGCCAAGAAGAGCGCAAAAGTACCACAACATGCCTGCCTCCACAGCTTTTTCCTTGGGGACATGCCTAATTCCTGGCTGATTTGCCTTTCTCGTCATAGGGTTGGGGTTCGGCCTAGGGCTAGGATTTTTAAAAGCAGGAAGCCCTGAGTTCCAGGCACACTGGAGCTGTGAAAGGCATCCAAAAGGGAATGCAAAAGTGCCACAACATGGCTGCTTTCACGGCTTTTTCCTTGGCAAGAAGCCTAACACCAGGCTGATTTACCTTCCCAGGGTTACTGTTAGGCTTAGGCCTAGGGCTAGGATTTTTGAAACTAGGAAGCCCTTAGCTCCAGGCACACTGCAGCTGTTCAAGGCATCCAAGGGGAGTACAAAAGTGCAACAACATGGCAGCTTTCACAGCTTTTTCCTTGGCACCATCCCTATACCTGGGCTGATTTATCTGCCTAGGGTTAGGGTTAGGGTTCAGCCTAGGGCTTGGATTTCTTTAACCAGGAAGCCCTGAGTTCCAGGCTTACTTCATCTGCCAAAGGCATCCCAAAGGGAGTGCAGAAGTGCCACAACATGGCTGCTTTCACGGCTTTTTCCTTGGCAAGAAACCTAACATCAGGCTGATTTACCTTCCCAGGGTTAATGTTAGGCTTAGGCCTAGGGCTAGGATTTTTAAAACTAGGAAGCCCTTAGCTCCAGGCACACTTCAGCTGTTCAAGGCATCCCAAGGGGAGTACAAAAGTGCAACAACATGGCAGCTTTCACAGCTTTTTCCTTGGCACCATCCCTATACCTGGGCTGATTTATCTGCCTAGGGTTAGGGTTAGGGTTCAGCCTAGGGCTTGAATTTTTTTAACCAGGAAGCCCTGAGTTCCAGGCTTACTTCATCTGCCAAAGGCATCCCAAAGGGAGCGCAGAAGTGCCACAACATGGCTGCTTTCACGGCTTTTCCCTTAGGAAGAACCCTAATACCCGGCTGATTTACCTTCCTAGGGTTACTGTTAGGCTTAGGCCTAGGACTTTTAAAACCAGGAAGCCCTGGGCTCCAGGCACACTGCAGCTGCAAAAGGCATCCCAAGGGGAGCGCAAAAGTGACGCAACTTGGCTGCCACCACTGATATTTCCATGAGACCATCCCGAACCATAGGCTGATTTTCCTTCCTAGGGTTAAGGTTTGAGTTACGCCTAGGGTAAGGGTTCTATTAACCAGAAAGCCCTGAGTTCCAAGAACACAGCAGCTGCGAAGGACTAGCCAAGAAGAGCGCAAAAGTACCACAACATGCCTGCCTCCACAGCTTTTTCCTTGGGGACATGCCTAATTCCTGGCTGATTTGCCTTTCTCGTCTTAGGGTTGGGGTTCGGCCTAGGGCTAGGATTTTTAAAATCAGGAAGCCCTGAGTTCCAGGCACACTGGAGCTGTGAAAGGCATCCAAAAGGGAGTGCAAAAGTGCCACAACATGGCTGTTTCACGGCTTTTTCCTTGGCAAGAAGCCTAACACCAGGCTGATTTACTTTCCCAGGGTTACTGTTAGGCTTAGGCCTAGGGCTAGGATTTTTGAAACTAGGAAGCCCTTAGCTCCAGGCACACTGCAGCTGTTCAAGGCATCCCAAGGGGAGTACAAAAGTGCAACAACATGGCAGCTTTCACAGCTTTTTCCTTGGCACCATCCCTATACCTAGGCTGATTTATCTGCCTAGGGTTAGGGTTAGGGTTCAGCCTAGGGCTTGGATTTCTTTAACCAGGAGGCCCTGAGTTCCAGGCTTACTTCATCTGCCAAAGGCATCCCAGAGCGAGTGCAGAAGTGCCACAACATGGCTGCTTTCACGCCTTTTTCCTTGGCAAGAAGCCTAACATCAGGCTGGTTTACCTTCCCAGGGTTACTGTTAGGCTTAGGCCTAGGGCTAGGTTTTTTGAAACTAGGAAGCCCTTGGCTCCAGGCACACTGCAGCTGTTCAAGGCATCCCAAGGGGAGTACAAAAGTGCAACAACATGGCAGCTTTCACAGCTTTTTCCTTGGCACCATCCCTATACCTAGGCTGATTTATCTGCCTAGGGTTAGGGTTAGGGTTCAGCCTAGGGCTTGAATTTCTTTAACCAGGAAGCCCTGAGTTCCAGGCTTACTTCATCTGCCAAAGGCATCCCAAAGGGAGTGCAGAAGTGCCACAACATGGCTGCTTTCACGGCTTTTCCCTTAGGAAGAACCCTAATACCCGGCTGATTTACCTTCCTAGGGTTACTGTTAGGCTTAGGCCTAGGGCTAGGATTTTTGAAACTAGGAAGCCCTTAGCTCCAGGCACACTGCAGCTGTTCAAGGCATCCAAGGGGAGTACAAAAGTGCAGCAACATGGCAGCTTTCACAGCTTTTTCCTTGGCACCATCCCTATACCTAGGCTGATTTATCTGCCTAGGGTTAGGGTTAGGGTTCAGCCTAGGGCTTGGATTTTTTTAACCAGGAAGCCCTGAGTTCCAGGCTTACTTCATCTGTCAAAGGCATCCCAAAGGGAGTGCAAAAGTGCCACAACATGGCTGCTTTCACGGCTTTTTCCTTGGCAAGAAGCCTAACACCAGGCTGATTTACCTTCCCAGGGTTACTGTTAGGCTTAGGCCTAGGGCTAGGATTTTTGAAACTAGGAAGCCCTTAGCTCCAGGCACACTGCAGCTGTTCACGGCATCCCAAGGGGAGTACAAAAGTGCAACAACATGGCAGCTTTCACAGCTTTTTTCTTGGCACCATCCCTATACCTAGGCTGATTTATCTGCCTAGGGTTAGGGTTAGGGTTCAGCCTAGGGCTTGAATTTTTTTAACCAGGAAGCCCTGAGTTCCAGGCTTACTTCATCTGCCAAAGGCATCCCAAAGGGAGTGCAGAAGTGCCACAACATGGCTGCTTTCACGGCTTTTCCCTTAGGAAGAACCCTAATACCCGGCTGATTTACCTTCCTAGGGTTACTGTTAGGCTTAGGCCTAGGACTTTTAAAACCAGGAAGCCCTGGGCTCCAGGCACACTGCAGCTGCGAAAGGCATCCCAAGGGGAGCGCAAAAGTGACGCAACTTGGCTGCCACCACTGATATTTCCATGAGACCATCCCGAACCATAGGTTGATTTTCCTTCCTAGGGTTAAGGTTTGAGTTACGCCTATGGTAAGGGTTCTATTAACCAGAAAGCCCTGAGTTCCAAGAACACAGCAGCTGCGAAGGACTAGCCAAGAAGAGCGCAAAAGTACCACAACATGCCTGCCTCCACAGCTTTTTCCTTGGGGACATGCCTAATTCCTGGCTGATTTGCCTTTCTCGTCATAGGGTTGCGGTTCGGCCTAGGGCTAGGATTTTTAAAAGCAGGAAGCCCTGAGTTCCAGGCACACTGGAGCTGTGAAAGGCATCCAAAAGGGAGTGCAAAAGTGCCACAACATGGCTGCTTTCACGGCTTTTTCCTTGGCAAGAAGCCTAACACCAGGCTGATTTACTTTCCCAGGGTTACTGTTAGGCTTAGGCCTAGGGCTAGGATTTTTAAAACTAGGAAGCCATTAGCTCCAGGCACACTGCAGCTGTTCAAGGCATCCCAAGGGGAGTACAAAAGTGCAATAACATGGCAGCTTTCACAGCTTTTTCCTTGGCTAGAAGCCTAACACCAGGCTGATTTACTTTCCCAGGGTTACTGTTAGGCTTAGGCCTAGGGCTAGGATTTTTGAAACTAGGAAGCCCTTGGCTCCAGGCACACTGCAGCTGTTCAAGGCATCCCAAGGGGAGTACAAAAGTGCAACAACATGGCAGCTTTCACAGCTTTTTCCTTGGCACCATCCCTATACCTAGGCTGATTTATCTGCCTAGGGTTAGGGTTAGGGTTCAGCCTAGGGCTTGGATTTCTTTAACCAGGAAGCCCTGAGTTCCAGGCTTACTTCATCTGCCAAAGGCATCCCAAAGGGAGTGCAGAAGTGCCACAACATGGCTGCTTTCACGGCTTTTTCCTTGGCAAGAAGCCTAACATCAGGCTGATTTACCTTCCCAGGGTTACTGTTAGGCTTAGGCCTAGGGCTAGGATTTTTGAAACTAGGAAGCCCTTGGCTCCAGGCACACTGCAGCTGTTCAAGGCATCCCAAGGGGAGTACAAAAGTGCAACAACATGGCAGCTTTCACAGCTTTTTCCTTGGCACCATCCCTATACCTAGGCTGATTTATCTGCCTAGGGTTAGGTTTAGGGTTCAGCCTAGGGCTTGAATTTTTTTAACCAGGAAGCCCTGAGTTCCAGGCTTACTTCATCTGCCAAAGGCATCCCAAAGGGAGTGCAGAAGTGCCACAACATGGCTGCTTTCACGGCTTTTCCCTTAGGAAGAACCCTAATACCTGGCTGATTTACCTTCCTAGGGTTACTGTTAGGCTTAGGCCTAGGACTTTTAAAACCAGGAAGCCCTGGGCTCCAGGCACACTGCAGCTGCGAAAGGCATCCCAAGGGGAGCGCAAAAGTGACGCAACTTGGCTGCCACCACTGATATTTCCATGAGACCATCCCGAACCATAGGTTGATTTTCCTTCCTAGGGTTAAGGTTTGAGTTACGCCTAGGGTAAGGGCTCTATTAACCAGAAAGCCCTGAGTTCCAAGAACACAGCAGCTGCGAAGGACTAGCCAAGAAGAGCGCAAAAGTACCACAACATGCCTGCCTCCACAGCTTTTTCCTTGTGGACATTCCTAATTCCTGGCTGATTTCCTTTTCTCGTCATAGGGTTGGGGTTCGGCCTAGGGCTAGGATTTTTAAAAGCAGGAAGCCCTGAGTTCCAGGCACACTGGAGCTGTGAAAGGCATCCAAAAGGGAGTGCAAAAGTGCCACAACATGGCTGCTTTCACGGCTTTTTCCTTGGCAAGACGCCTAACACCAGGCTGATTTACCTTCCCAGGGTTACTGTTAGGCTTAGGCCTAGGGCTAGGATTTTTAAAACTAGGAAGCCCTTAGCTCCAGGCACACTGCAGCTGTTCAAGGCATCCCAAGGGGAGTACAAAAGTGCAACAACATGGCAGCTTTCACAGCTTTTTCCTTGGCACCATCCCTATACCTAGGCTGATTTATCTGCCTAGGGTTAGGGTTAGGGTTCAGCCTAGGGCTTGGATTTCTTTAACCAGGAAGTCCTGAGTTCCAGGCTTACTTCATCTGCCAAAGGCATCCCAAAGGGAGTGCAGAAGTGCCACAACATGGCTGCTTTCACGGCTTTTCCCTTAGGAAGAACCCTAATACCCGGCTGATTTACCTTCCTAGGGTTACTGTTAGGCTTAGGCCTAGGACTTTTAAAACCAGGAAGCCCTGGGCTCCAGGCACACTGCAGCTGCAAAAGGCATCCCAAGGGGAGCGCAAAAGTGACGCAACTTGGCTGCCACCACTGATATTTCCATGAGAGCATCCCGAACCATAGGCTGATTTCCCTTCCTAGGGTTAAGGTTTGAGTTACGCCTAGGGTAAGGGCTCTATTAACCAGAAAGCCCTAAGTTCCAAGAACACAGCAGCTGCGAAGGACTAGCCAAGAAGAGCGCAAAAGTAGCACAACATGCCTGCCTCCACAGCTTTTTCCTTGGGGACATGCCTAATTCCTGGCTGATTTGCCTTTCTCGTCTTAGGGTTGGGGTTCGGCCTAGGGCTAGGATTTTTAAAATCAGGAAGCCCTGAGTTCCAGGCACACTGGAGCTGTGAAAGGCATCCAAAAGGGAGTGCAAAAGTGCCACAACATGGCTGTTTCACGGCTTTTTCCTTGGCAAGAAGCCTAACATCAGGCTGATTTACTTTCCCAGGGTTACTGTTAGGCTTAGGCCTAGGGCTAGGATTTTTAAAACTAGGAAGCCCTTAGCTCCAGGCACACTGCAGCTGTTCAAGGCATCCCAAGGGGAGTACAAAAGTGCAACAACATGGCAGCTTTCACAGCTTTTTCCTTGGCACCATCCCTATACCTAGGCTGATTTATCTGCCTAGGGTTAGGGTTAGGGTTCAGCCTAGGGCTTGGATTTCTTTAACCAGGAAGCCCTGAGTTCCAGGCTTACTTCATCTGCCAAAGGCATCCCAAAGGGAGTGCAGAAGTGCCACAACATGGCTGCTTTCACGGCTTTTTCCTTGGCAAGAAGCCTAACATCAGGCTGATTTACTTTCCCAGGGTTACTGTTAGGCTTAGGCCTAGGGCTAGGATTTTTGAAACTAGGAAGCCCTGGGCTCCAGGCACACTGCAGCTGCTCAAGGCATCCCAAGGGGAGTACAAAAGTGCAACAACATGGCAGCTTTCACAGCTTTTTCCTTGGCACCATCCCTATACCTAGGCTGATTTATCTGCCTAGGGTTAGGGTTAGGGTTCAGCCTAGGGCTTGGATTTCTTTAACCAGGAAGCCCTGAGTTCCAGGCTTACTTCATCTGCCAAAGGCATCCCAAAGGGAGTGCAGAAGTGCCACAACATGGCTGCTTTCACGGCTTTTCCCTTAGGAAGAACCCTAATACCCGGCTGATTTACCTTCCTAGGGTTACTGTTAGGCTTAGGCCTAGGACTTTTAAAACCAGGAAGCCCTGGCCTCCAGGCACACTGCAGCTGCGAAAGGCATCCCAAGGGGAGCGCAAAAGTGACGCAACTTGGCTGCCACCACTGATATTTCCATGAGACCATCCCGAACCATAGGTTGATTTTCCTTCCTAGGGTTAAGGTTTGAGTTACGCCTAGGGTAAGGGCTCTATTAACCAGAAAGCCCTGAGTTCCAAGAACACAGCAGCTGCGAAGGACTAGCCAAGAAGAGCGCAAAAGTACCACAACATGCCTGCCTCCACAGCTTTTTCCTTGTGGACATTCCTAATTCCTGGCTGATTTCCTTTTCTCGTCATAGGGTTGGGGTTCGGCCTAGGGCTAGGATTTTTAAAATCAGGAAGCCCTGAGTTCCAGGCACACTGGAGCTGTGAAAGGCATCCAAAAGGGAGTGCAAAAGTGCCACAACATGGCTGCTTTCACGGCTTTTTCCTTGGCAAGACGCCTAACACCAGGCTGATTTACCTTCCCAGGGTTACTGTTAGGCTT